>NC_139697.1:50138956-50268956 GCF_964188405.1 Protomyctophum parallelum | reverse complement strand
TCATATAGGCCTAAATTATTTTAGTTACATTATTGTGTTGTATATAAATATATCATGTTGATTATACATCAAAAGATGTTCAATAAATCAAAAAATAACAAAACACCCAAAGTGACCAGCACCAAGTGAATAGAAAAAGACAATGGGCCTGATTCATTAACGCGTTTCCGCTGATATATTGCCGTGACGCTGGCGGAAAGGCATTTACGTGGATTTCCCACATTAATTTGGAATTCATGGAAATGGCCGTGAACTTGACGCTGTCTTTGGTTGGTCGGAAATTCCGCTAAATGCTACGGGAGCTCTTTAGGTGGCGGAGAAATTTGCGGAAGCATACACTAGCGTATAGATTTATTCAGAAGGCTTTAGTCTTCATGCTGAATCAATAAATTGTTCCCAAATCTCAGATAAAATATGTAGGCATGTGTCCCCAACATATATTGGTCGATCAGCACATTAAAAAACGATATATATATATAAAAGCCGAGTGCACTTGTATGCCTAAATGCATGCATTCTAGAGGCAAGTTAGCCTATAGAGTCCCATAAGGAAACTGCCCCTGCAAGCCCCGACACCTTTTTATTTATTTATTAGGATATTTCTATAGCATGCCATGCGCGATTGCGCTGCTCACTTGACAGCCTTCTCTAGGCTACTCGCAGTGCAACGCGTTGTGAGCTTGTAGATCGGCTCTCGCGGACTGCATGTTAAAAAACAAACTCACAATTATAATAAGAACATAGGCCTACACTTATCTGCATTTTGCACTGTACGAATCTAACGTTGTTTCGGTGTGTGTGTGTGTGTGTGTGGGGGGGGGGGGGGCAGACAGCAGCGTGCTGCCGATCCGATTCACATTGGAAAATGAATAGGGCTAATTAGCCCTATATAAAAAATAGAAGACCACATCTATAGCCTAATGAATGCAGCGTGTTTGAAAGTCGGCCAGTCATATCAGTTTTAAACCAGCTCACCTCCACTCGTGAACATGACGGACAGACAGACAGAATTTATAATAATGTATATTGATATTGATCACATGGATGCCACACACAGAATAGTTTAACTCACTGGATAAACTCACTGGATTATAATTTCTTCAGACAAGAGGATCCCAGGCCTATAATATATTTACTTATGAATGTATGGGCTACTGTTCTTTATCGCGCAACAGTGTCGAGGGCCCATGCAGCCCCCCTCCCTCTCTCGTCTCTCTCTCTCTCTCGCTCTCTCTGAAAAGACGACTTTTGCATTGACATATCCGATATTTTAAATATCGGATATGTTTTACCTCTGCAAAGGTCCACGTGTTATTTTGTGCAAAAGTGCATTATTGGCTACTTCCCCTAATATAAGCCATCAATGGTGGTTGGGTTTTGTGCTAATTCGCTTATTTCCATCGAAATAAGTAGTAAAGTGTGTCGCTTGATTTTTGAGTGATGGAAATAAGCGAATTAGCACAACACCCCAATGCATCGTTCAATTCAATGCAATTCAATTCATTGAGGGCTTATAGTAGGGGAAATAGCCAATAATGCGCTTTCGCACCAAATAACACCTGGACCTCTTTGGTGGGGACGTAACAACTACAAATAAAGGTAAGAAAGCCTTCTAGTCTGAAATTCTCCTTTAAGACCTGAGGCCTATTCAAAAAATGTCTTCTTAAACAGTTTTCTGAAAAACATGTTATATATCGTTGCTATCGGGCAACAACCTCTTATCTCCATATTCTAACTTTGTTATTTTTTTGTAAATTATTGCATATGACTCAAACAAAAGCATCAAAAGTACAAGATCCACAAGCTCGAAATGCAGCGTGAACTTGTGAACGCATTTTGAGTTTGTAGATCTGCTACTTTTGAATTTGAATCCTAAAAAGTAGATATGGTATCAGGTTTCCACCTGACCAACAACATACTGTATAGCTAAAATCTAAAATGACAGATGCTTTTCCCGGTTTTAATGGTTAATGGTTAGTCTCTTGTGTACCTTGTGGCCGGCCCATTTGACGCGTCGGTGCAGGTCAAATAGTTGTGAAGGCCAATACAGGCATTCACAATATCTCCGGCCTTCTCAGGGGTACACGGCAATGCCCCGCCAAGGAGCCGCCATCTCGCTGCCAAGATGCCAAACGTGTTCTCAATCCGCCCACGAGCACGTGAGTGACGATAGTTGTACACACTCTGTGCCTCTGTCAGCTGACGACCTGTACATAACAGATGTAAACAAATGCCATGGGTTATGTACAGTGGTCACAGCATGTTCTGGTATGAGTGAAAGAGCATCAGGGACAGCGTTTCCCCCCCACATTGTCTGGGAGGGCATGCAGATACACATTTGTACCCTGGCAGATTTCATGCCATACTTCAAAGAAAATATGTAATCAGGCAATATTTAAGTTACATAAAAATGAATGAATTCCAGCCATGGATTTTATTTTTCAGGCCTACAATGAAAAGTACACCATCTCATTTCCTACTGGTGTTTTGTGTGAGCTACAGCAGCACAGGGAAATTAAAATGTATGGCAATACACAACTGTATTATGTGTGCTGACGACTCAGACTCAGACTCAGGTGTCAAAATAAAGTATCGTTTGCTGCTGTCATTTAGACGAGAACCGTGTTCTCAGGAGGTGAAAACGCAACGAAGTGAAACCGCCTCTCAGAGTGGAAATCTTTGAGAACACCGTTTCCTATGGTCTCCATATAAACAGGCAAAACGGTGAATCCGCAAAACTTATGACATCATGGCTCACGTTGGCTCACAGCGCATATGTTTATTACATTGATGCAGAGCAATATCATTATGATATAATGGAGTTCCTGAACAAGCCTCCCTCCTCGCCTACAAAGTGCTGCTCATCAGCGATGTTGAATGTAAAACCATGTTCTCTATCGTATCAGAGACTATCTCTCCACCCAACATATTTCATATGTATGGGGAATGTCCCCACCTCACTTGTGACGTGGATACCTCTTTAAGACACACCAGTGCACTGGCACGCACGGGTATATAAGGCCCAGGTGGTGCGTGATTACACTGCTTTTTTGATCTCCACCGAGCAGTCCAAGACGTGGTCTCCTCAACGGAAGTGCAGAGCAAGTTATCAACAATAACTGCATTTTTTAGACTTTTTGAAAAGCAACTACTCACGAGTTCTGGCAGCCGGATTAATCCACTGCTGGAGGCAGGTTAGAGAGCTGGCGTGGATCGCTCCTCTCTGGATTGCTGTCACACAGCTCGTTTGTAGGTATAGCAAACAAAAACAGGGTAACACCAGCCAAAACACCGTTACAGGCGTATTGCTGACATAGTGTTAGTTTACGCGTCCTGTGGTGTAGCCTGTCTGTCGACCTGTGGGCAGGGACACAGACAGGACCATTGGCTCTGTAATCCTGTAAAGCAGCGGAATAATCGCACTATACGTTTGTATCACTGGCTTGGTGTCAGTTAACGCATCCGTGATGCATATTCCGTGGGCTGGAGTGGACCTGCGGTTGGCGCAGCGAAACATCAGCCCCGCTATAGGATCATTGGCTCTGTAATCCTGTAAAGCAGTGGAATAATCGCACTATACGTTTGTATCACTGGCTTGGTGTCAGTTAACGCATCCGTGATGCATATTCCGTGGGCTGGAGTGGACCTGCGTTTGGCGCAGCGAAACATCAGCCCCGCTATAGGCTTATCATTTAACACAGCACACTATACACTAGTGTATAGTATACAGGCGTATTGTCGCTGGGGCGGCTTCCGCGTCTTTGGTGCTGTGTTCTTTTGCTTCGCCTCGTGAGAGACAGAGCTCCCTGGGGTGTATTGCGGCTAAAGCCGTTCACACACCCTGGTGTAGACTGCGTGGTAGAACCCGTACGGACGGGGGAAGCCACGGAGCAAGCTTATCCTCCGAACCGTGGGTCCTGTCAGTCATAGACAGGACGAGCTAATTCCACAACAAACAAAGTTTGGTCTCCAGTGCACGGTGATATATCGTAGGGTAAATTGTTGCCTGGAAAGTCGAGGGAGACTCTCATAAATCCCTGTTCTAGTGGACCAAACAGTGGAAATTGGTATACGTATATACACTATATAATGCAAAACGTTTGGAGCAGAGTGTTTGTCTCCAACTCAAACACTCTGTGTCTCAGTGCAGCTAGGAAATTCAGGTGCAACCTCCTCCAGAGAGAGAGAGAGAGAGACTATAGAACTCAGCTGGCTGTTGTTTAGTTATTTTTCTATTTGGAAAGATCCCCATTAGCTGATGCCATGGCAGTCAGCTAGTCTTTGGGGTCCACATGAAACATGTTACCGAGAAAAAAAAAAACAACACATGAATATCAATATGTGACTGAGAGACAGCAGTGTAAATTGCACATAGGGTAAATTGTGCCCTCACTTCTCAAGCACATTACTATACTCCCCGTTTTTTGAGCATGTTTAAGCAATTAAATTTGTATATATTTAATATAACATATTAAAATAATAGTGTATATAGGTATTGAATTAAATGGAAACAGCAGGGGTTTCTCTGGGGCTGCGTGGGGCACATATGCCCACAGAGGATGGCCATGACCAGTGGGTGACCTGTGGGTTCCCTGGTCATGCTGATAGCAGCTCATGAAGATCCTGACTCCTGTATGTTTTTCTTCCTCTTGCCAGTTGAGGCTAGGAGGAATGAAGGAATCCGACGGCCATATAACACACTATACAGGGGTATTGCTGGCGGGGCGCCAGTTTACGCTCCTGTGGTGTAGCCTGTCTGTCGATCTGAGTGCAGTGACACAGACAGGACCAGTGGCCCGGTAATCCTTAAAGGCAGTGGAATACAACGCACTATATGGGTGTATTATTGGCATGGCGTCAATTCACGCATCCATGCTGCATATTCTGTGGGCTGGAGGGGACCTGCGAGTGCGCAGTGAATATAGTTGTGTATATTCGTACGTCTCTAAATGTTTTGATGAATTGAAGATGGTGGGCCCTATTGTAAACAAGTGTAATGCTTTATGGTATCGCCCACTCTCTGTTAACAGTATTTGTATTGAGTTGTACTCGAAATGTACTGTAATTCTGCAAGCTGTTAGTAAATCAGTAAATCAATCAATCAAAACAACAGCCCGGCCAGGCTATAGCATTAAAACGCACTATACAGGCGTATTGTCGCTGGGGCGACTTCCGCATCTGTAGTGCCGTGTTTTTGCCTCGCCTCGTGAGAGAGAGCTCACTTGAGTGTATTGCGGCTAAAGCCGTTCACGCACTCCGGTGTAGACTGCGTGGTAGAACCCGTGCGACGGGGGACGCCACGGAGCAAGCTCATCCTCCGAACCGTGGGTTCTGTCATAGACAGGATGAGCGTATGGCTGCCGTGGCAGTCAGCTTTCCGCGTTCAGGTGTAGTAGCGCACTATACAGTGTATAGGACGTGCTGAGTCTGCCAGGAGCAAGCCCTGAAATCACAGCCATTTGCACACTACTGTATATACGGCGTATTGCTGACCGTGTCAGCTCACGCGTCCGTGATGTAGTTTCGCCAATGTTGGCAACTCGAGTGTGCCGCGGCTGTCGGGCGGAATACTCTGTACGGTGTATCACGGCAAGGCCGTTCACGCACCTATAGGTGTAAACTTGCATGGTATAATCCGGTTACCGGTTCGAAACCACAAAGTAAGCTCCTTCTCATCCCGAGAATGCACTATGGCTATCTAGGCACAGCTAGTCAACACAGGGTTATTCTGTCACTGCTTCAGCACCGGCTTATATGTGGCACTTATGTGACCATTAGGGCCCGGACCTTATTGAGGAGCTGCAGCGACTGGCTTTCAGGCTCCCCAGGCAGTGGCAGCAGGCATGCTATTGATGCCCTTTGGTGAGGCGCCGTCTGTGGCAGCCCCAGGCCAAGCTGCGATAGGAGGACAAGCTCCCCCACGCTGCCTATTGAGCCACCGGCCATGTTTGGCCAAAAGGCCAGTGCTTTGCTACAGCATCCTAAGGAGGCTGTGGAGGTGCACAGGAGGTGCAGGAATGCTCCGGCAAGGCCATGAGTAGCCTGCCTCGGTCACCCCTCAGGCTGTGCAACCCCAGTCAGGTTTGGCAGTTCCAGGGACCTACGGGTCCGGTTACAGGCCAACCGGCAGGGTATGGCTAAAATGTGCTCGGCGGGCTAAGCCCATACCTCAGTCCTGACAGTTAAGGCCCCAGACCCCACCCGCTGTCTCTCGGGACAGCGGTTGTCCTGGAAGACAATTCAGGTGGACCCCTGGGTGGGTTCCACTATGTCTTCGGGAGGGTGGGGTGCTGCTTACAGCACTCCCGGCAAGGAAGGGCTGAGGGTCTTACAGGCCATCCTCCAAGGCGACTGGCTTGCCATGCTCGACCGGGGATGCTTATTCTCAGATCCCGGGTCTGACGCACTGACCGGCTTGTCTTAGATGACAGAACCTTCGAGTCCCGTGTCCTCCCATTCGGCATATGTCTAGCCCCCCGATTGGACATAGTCCTTGGCGGGAGGGCCTTTGCATCCTAAATTGGATAACTGAATGGTGTGTGCTCGCTCAGAGGTGCAGTGCCACAACAACGTGGCCAGGCACCTGCAGCACTTTGGGCACCTAGGCCGGCACCTCAACAAGAGGCCTTGCAGGCGTCAACTCTCACAGTCCGCAGCGCTCCTCGGCATGTGTTAGAGGGCAAAGCAGGGACTCTGTCCCTTGCTCTAGTGAGTCGGGCCACCCTCAGGTTGTGCCTCCGCCCCTTAGGGCTGAGGGCAATCATGGTGCACTTTGTGCCTCCGGCTCTTCTGAACATGCAGCCAGTGCATTATCTGTCATTCACAGTCATGCACTACGTGGGCGTATCGTTGACAGCGTCAGTTTACACGTTCCACGTTGTTCCAGCGAATTCACACTGCTGTTCACACAGCAGAATGTGACGAGACTGTCAGGGGTGAGCAGAACCACCATAAGGTTGTATTACGGCATGGCCGTTTAAACACCTGGGTGTAATTCTGTGTGTTGGAGACCGGTTGAGCTCCCTCCTCATCCAGAGGTAATCGTGTGGCTAGGCCAGGGATCTGGCAACATGGCGGGCCGCTGTCCCACACAAGGGCGACACAATAGTCACCCAGTTGGTCCTCATACCGTTCATCCCTCACACAATAGGCCAGCAGTCCCTCCTCGGGGAGTGGTATTGTCTGCCTTACGGCATGAGCCAATTAAGCCCGTGGAGACTTGGGCTGCAATGGCTTCTCACAGGACAGCATTCTTGCTGTTAGCACTGCAGTGTCAGCCACAAGAATGTCTCTGTCAGTGAGGGGTGCTGCCGCTTCCTACATGGCAATGCTTAGGTGTTGTCGCCATCAATCCCTGCATTTTGCCTACGGCCTGATCAGAGTGTGAGCCAGTCAGTCTATTGATTTTCACCCTTCCCACCCTCCTATAAGCAGGGTGGTGGAGCAGGGTAAATGGGCCTAACTGTCTTAGGCAGATAGTCTCCAAGACTGGACTTCACTCATTGGCTTGTGAAACAATCCAGCAGGCATATAGGTGGGCAGGCAGGCCAGCCCCAACGGGAACATGTGCACATTCCACACAAGGCCTCGCTGCCGCATGGGTTTACGGCGAGATGCCCTCCAATCTGAGTTTTGTGGGACAGCCTCTTGATCGATGCTGTCAGCATTTATCAGGTTCTACCATTATGTGGTATCAGTGTGGCATCCAGCACCCTTCTCACTGGGTGTGTGCTTAGCTCCGCAGCATAAACGCGATGGGAACTATGCACAAAAACGAAGGCCATCCACTTTTTACTTGTAAAACCGTGATGTGACATAAGGATCATTCCGGTTCAGAGAACAGGGCTTCAACAGTCAGCTGACCGAGTGTTCGGCAGGCTGACTTGAGCGGGAGCGCAGGCCCTGCAGACTGCAGTAACCTCGTTACAAAGAAAGGAAGAGCATTTCCTGAAGGGTGCCCTGAGGCCCAGAGGAGCTCAGGTTAGGGACCCAATCAGGCCCATCTGGGGTTAGCTCCGGAGGCTCTACGACCTTTAGTCAGTGAGCGTGACATGCTCAAGACAGCAGTCTTGTCGGTGTCACATCTGCAAGGAGAAATGGGGGAGTTGCGAGCTCTGTCAATCCATAATGAGCTCTGCAGGCCTATGCCGGATGATGGTATAGTCTTGCCCCAAACCGGCCTTTCTCCCCAATGTTTTCAAAAGGGCACGTCTCAATCAGGTGATTGAGCTCTGTCCTACCATCGTCATACAGACAGTAGACATACAGAGACGGAGTCGGTCCTCACTCTGCCCTATTGGAGCATTAGATTCGTATGCCAGGGCCACACAAGGCCCACAGAGTAACGAACCAGCTCTTTGAGTGCTTCAAGTGAGAGTGCATGGATCACAGAGGTTATCCAGCACACAAACAGGTAGGAGTACCAGTGCCGCCTGGAGGGCAGGCACACTCCACCTGGGGACGCTGTGGAAAGGTGCGTCTCTGACAGACCTGCACAGCGGCGACATAGTCTACTCCGTCTAATGTACATTCACCCGGTTATACCGGCTGAACATGCAGCATTCGCTCCCTTCGGGGAGTTGGTCTCGCATGCTACTCAGCGGTGGGTGTCATTGTCACCTTCACCAGTCAAGCCAGCCTTGCGTCTAGTGGGCTGGCTTGGGCGGCCCTTCACCCCTGTGGTCTCTGGCCTTAGCGTCTTGCAGGGCCGGGCTCTGGGTGGCGCCTAGCGCCTGAGCATTTGGCGGCGGATGGCGTCTGGCTGTCCGGCCGTTCCAGGGGTTGTAAATACATTACATTGAACATACATGATGAATCATTCCAAATTCAGTATGTGCTGGGTCGAAGCCCACTGGTGTTGTCTTTGGGGTTCTGGGACTGCTTCGCTTCCTCACGAGGTGTCTTACAGAGTTCCCCATACATATGAAATATGTTGGGTGGAGAGATAGTCTCTGATACGATAGAGAACGTGTGGTTACGTGGTAACCTATGTTCTCTGAGTGAAGAGACTATCTCTCCACCTCGATGTCGCTCAGAAGCGGTGTCGATCAAGTAAACCAGTGTAATCACGCACCACCTGGGCCTTATATACCCGTGCGTGCCAGTGCACTGGTGTGTCTTAAAGAGGTATCCACGTCACAAGTGAGGTGGGGACATTCCCCATACATATGAAATATGTTGGGTGGAGAGATAGTCTCTTCACTCAGAGAACATAGGTTACCACGTAACCACACGATGTAAATAAAAAGCCTTGTGATAGACGGCAGCAGCGTTTATGTAGCCTAATGTATTATAATATATATAACCATCCCGTGGCGCTGCCCTGACCTGACCTGTCTATTTGGCAGCCCGTTATCGCCACCTAGCGACATTATAGCATAATAGCACATTATATCATAACGTGTGCGTTCTCGTGTAAAGGGTAAGAAAAAATGAGAACGCAACGGGACTTTGACGTGTTATATGGAGATGGTCGCCGTCTAAAAGAGGCCTCAGACTACAAAACATATCAGTAGACTGGTTAACCACTCCCCATTGAAATCACATTGAATTAAATGTTATTTCAAAGGGGGGGGGGGGGGGGTTAACCAGGCTAGTGATATTACTGATATATATATCACAGCCATGTTTCAAAATAGTAGTTAAAGTATTATGCACATTAAAAGTGTTAGCAGCAAACTTCTGTTTTTAAGTTGATTTAATTGCCTATTGTTAAAGAAACATTACATAGGTAGCGAGTAGACATACCTGGGAAGGGAACCATGAGGTTCTGGTGTAGTGGAAAGGCAGCATCTCCAACAAACACGTGGGGAACCGGTCTTGTTTTTCCTGGAAATCCAGGAAGATCAAGGGTGCCCTCCACCAGAGCTGAACCAAAGACACATTGAGAGAATACACCTCCGTCCGACTCTCTCCCGTACGACCCCACGTCCACCATAGTGAACCTGTACCGCGCGTCTCACGCAGCCATTAATACAATGGAGTGATGTCCTTTGTAATTAAAAAAGTCACGACCAGCGTTTGGTGGTGCCTGGAAGGTGACATGCTTTCCATCAATGGCCCCGAGACAATTGGGATAATTCCATAATCGCCAGAAATCCTGAGCGATCTCTTGAAACTGTGCTCTTGATGGAAACGCTACAAATTCCTCGTTCAATGCCAACCAGATGGCCTTGCTGACTTCTGTCACGATAGAGCACACTGTGGAATATCCCAATTTAAAGTTACTGGCCACGTACTGCTGTGAGGCTCCAGAAGCTAGCACACACAGAGTGACAGCGAGCCTCTCCGCGGGTGGGACCGGTGCACGGTGTGTAGGTGCATGAACAATGTGAGGCTCAACTCGACGCAGGAGGTCATCGAAACGACTGGCTGACATTCTAAAAAAGTCAAAGTGTCTCTCTTCGTCCATGTCCCGCATCTGCTGCACCAGCAGGTAGAACGTTCCTTCAGCCCGCCGAGACTCGTTCAAAGGACGCACGTACCACCTACGTTGCGTTCTCTGCTGCTCCTCCTCGATTGCACTCTGCAAAAGTGCATCTTCCTCCTCCTCCTCCTCGACCATCGCTTTCTCCTCATCTTCCTCCTCTGCCATCAATTCCAAAACTAACCGACTCCGATTATTACCACTACCACCCACTGCCATTGTTGTTGTGTTGTTTCCGCGCCTTCTCTCTCCCACAATGCGCCGCGTGCGCGCGTTAAAAATAGCCAGCCGACCCCCGCCAGGATAGCAGGGACCACCGGATCTGGGTGTGTTTTATTGGCTGGAGGGAGCAACAGTCACCGAGGGCCAGTCAGATATTTACCCGCGATGTGAGGCTCATTTCCCGGCCAGAAACATATTCCTGTCAACGACCTCCATTATTTACAAGCCAGTTCGGCGGTAGCCGTGAGGAGTATGATTTGATTTGATAGAGCCTAACTAAATTCGGCCCTAACCGCTTCCCAGAACCGACTTCGTTTCGGCTCTAAAATAGGAGTATGAATCGGCCCTAAACCTTCATCCCTCAAAATACCAAGCAATTCATTA
Organism: Protomyctophum parallelum; assembly: GCF_964188405.1. Taxonomy (NCBI): domain Eukaryota; kingdom Metazoa; phylum Chordata; class Actinopteri; order Myctophiformes; family Myctophidae; genus Protomyctophum; species Protomyctophum parallelum. The sequence continues at coordinate 50,257,925 of NC_139697.1, read as the reverse complement.
ATTTGAGTTCTTCCACATTTACTTCTTGTAGCCCAGGAAGCAAGCTTTTCTTGAAAGGTTTGCTCATCTTTTTTAGACTCAAAGCCTTGTTCAGAATCTAAAACTTGTTCACGATCGGAACTCAACACATATTCTCTGTAACCAAAATCTGAATCACCAAGTTCATCCGATTCTTCTCCTGAAGTACCATTTACCTCCTCTGTTAAATCTACATCACGCTGACTGGGCTCCACATTTTCAGTAGGACCATCACGCTGTGTGGGATCCAAATCGTCAGGGCCAGTATCTTTACTGCTAGAGTCCAGTGCAATCGATGCAGCATTTTTACGATGCTTGCGCCAGAGCTTCAAATAGTTACTAGCCATGATGTACAAAACTAAACTAACTGCAAAAGTTGTGAAACGTAGCCCAGTCCTAAAGTATGGAGAAAAAGAAAAAAAGGGGGGGGGGGGAATCTTAACTACTGTGTTTAACTCAGTATATAAATATAACTACAATGCATTTTAATAGAGCACCGAAGTCTGACGTCACTTTCAGTAGACGGCGTCAGTCCCCAGGTTCATGTATTTGTTTAGTTGCATTGAAATCCCCATTGAGGCGATTTGAGATCGCCTCATATAACAACTGTGTTTGAAAAATAAACATGTCACCCCGGCCGCTTCACTCATATGGATATGAAGAATCAACTGACTGAGAGAAAACGCTAATGTTACTGCTGCTGAATTAGTTAGATTTTCGCTAGAAGCAGACTGTATCATATATGAGTGACTGACTGTTGCAAACGATACAGAGGCACCTTCCCGACAATAACGCCGAGACAGCTTGTTTATTTTTGGACCACAACGCTTATAGTAGACGATATTAAGATCACCCCATGTTATTCTCCATAGAGAAATTACTTCCGTGAACCAGGGGAATCGTCGGGATGAGCAAGTTACGTCAGGACTTCTGTGCTCTATTTCAACACAGTAGGGCTATATTTTGTACATACCCGTCTTGATCTGCTCTCAGGAGTGTGTGCTGCTGCAGTCAATTGAGAACAGTAGGACTTCTCCACCTAGAAGTATGAAAAGAAAGATATATATTAATATATATAATACAAAGATTTGCACCACATTTTCACAATTTTTCAAAAATAGCAGACCTACAAGCTCATAGGGCAGCACAGAGTCCCGCGCTATGAGCCTGCAGGTCTGCTATTTTTCAATAGCTTAAAGTATAACATTTGCTTTTGCATTGCATTGCATTTCAAACTGCACCACCACACTATAGATGCATTAGAAGCAAACTTAATTAGTGTCATTAGTAAAATAAATATTAACACATACAGGCCTACTGTACTCAGTATATAAATATAACTACAATGCATTTTAATTTCAACACAGTAGGCCTATACTTTGTACATACCCGTCTTGATCTGCTCTCAGGAGTGTGTCTGCTGCTGCAGTCAATTAGCAGTAAAGCCTAGCAGTAACAGTATAGCCTGGTTAATAAACCAGACTAATATCGCACGGATCCGCGGGATATTAGTCTGGGGAGGCTCAGCTTGGATTTCATTTCCACTTTTCCAGGGAAACATTTTCTCTTTGACGCAATTGGTCAGAGCTACTGTCAGTCAAAGGTCTCAAGCATTGAACGTCACTGTACCAAAGCCCGCCCATATTGCATACCGTGTCCCTATTGGAGGCCACATTCTCTGGAGTAGGAAATGGGCGTAAAATTGAGCCTCTCCAGACCGAAATCCGCCGGTAGGCATTTTTTTTTTGCCAACGGCTGATTCGGTCTGGTTTATTAACCAGGCTAGTAACAGTAGCCCTTCCCCTAGAAGTATGAAAAAAAGGTTTAGGACCACAATGGAATACATTTTAAACACAACCACATAGAGGCAGATGCAAACACCCATACTTTTTCTTTTTGCAAACTGTTAACAAAGTATTCAACTAATCCAATGTTTCCAGTGAGCCATATCATGCACAATGCAGCACCCTAGAAGCAACCTTTATTAGCGTCATTGGTACCACCGGCGTGCGGCGTGCAAAATGCACACGCCGTGCATAATTGTGCAATTAATTATGTAGTTCTGTGCTAGTTGGGTAAACTATAACGACCATTCGCACATAATGGTATGTTTTATTAGGCTACTCAATTTTAATTTGCCGTTGCAGTAGGCTAGCTGGCTACAGTATTTTTCTCCGATGTGGAAAGCTTGGTGACAATTAAGTTACAAGTTAAGTACAGTAGGAACGCCTTGGCCATGTGGAAAGCCTAGTGACTCGAAGTTTAGGTTACCTCGGCTACTTCTCAGAATCAATTGCTAAAGAATGATACTTTATAACAAACTACGACCACAAAGACAATCCAAAAAACATGTTATCGTGGCCTAAATAACTTTTGTCAATACCTTAAGTCTTCTCCGTCGTCCTGGACCTGAAGCACAAGCACATGCGAATGATGCCGCTGCGACGCAAACAACACTGTACGACTCGAGCGGATGTGTAAAATAAATACCGTCCGTCAGGAAACGTACTCGGTTCCGCCAAATGGTTCCGCCGCTAGAATGTGCAATTGTGCATACAATACACACCCATTATATCCCAAGCTCACATATTACGATGTTTAATATTAATTAAAATTAAAATAAATAAATTAAACATCATAACATTTGAGATTTGTGAATGTTTTAGTAAGAAATTGGTCAGAAATGAAGACAGGAAATGACGTCACACAGAATAGCTGCAGGCACTATTGGAATTTGATTTGATTACAATAGCCTACAGCAGGGGTCTTCTAAATGATTAACGTCTGTCAGGTCAATGACCCCTTCAGAGAGATGAAGCAGGGACCCCTACATATTTTTATAAAATTGTGTTGCAGAATATACCTCCAAAGATTTCATACCTTCATAATTTCATGTTAATGTGTAGCCTATTTTCAGATAACCACTTAACCTCTAGCTCATTATAGGCCTACTTGGCCTAAGTTTGACATTTGGCTCTTGGTCTGCTCTTTATTCCCTTAGCCTACACCAAACCCTTGTCCGAAAAGAGCTGATCTACAAGCTTAACATGTTGCACCGCAATGCATTGTGAGCTTGCAGATCGGCTATTTTCGTGCATATTGGCATTTTCCACCATATGAGGTACAACACAACATATATGGGGTGTCCTTGTCTCAAATTATTTACGAATGGGATCCACATGCACCTACCAGTTTGGGGGCCCATGAAAATGTTTGACAATCACTGCGTTGATGTATGAAAAAATACATTATTTTCTATTGATGCATTTCCTTTCCATATGGTTTTGTTGGCCAGACATACCCCTATACACAGGGCTCTGAAGTCCTCCTAGGGCACTGAGGAAACTGTTAAAACATATGCCAAATTACACAAAACGCATACGTATCACTATAAAAGGGCTTGATCATGTTGTGTAGGCTAAAGTGAGGGGTGCCCTTGAAACTATAAAGGCAAAACTAGGGCAAAAATGTATCTTATGCATCCTGACGCACGTTCTCGCGTTCCTCCATAATCAGGCATGGACTGTAATATTATGGTGGTGCAATATAGAGTATCTATCGTTCGAGGACTGGATTTGTTGTTCAAATAATTCCCTTTCTGGACCTTGCTGCTTATTATGTAGCTGTGCTGGTTAGTGAAAAGCCTAGTGGGTTCTGTGTCCCAGCCACCTGGTTGTGGCATACCATGCTGTGACATAGCGCCTTTTCCATTGGCATGTAACCACACCACTCCACACCGCAAGGTGCACCACACCTTTTCCATTGCACTACATTTTCCATTGCACATGCACAAGTACCTCCTCTCAAATCCACAGGTCATGCTTCTTGCCTAACCATATGTGGCCAACTGCCCTGTATACAAATGCAAATCAGTCTGTGATTATAACGCAATATAAAGGATTATAATATAGTCTTATAGTCTTTTATAGTCTGGTGACCACTAGCAACCGGGTGAGCAGTATGAGTTAGCGCCCCAGCCTGTGTCCCCCGTGAGGAGGAAGCCCAATAACAACCCTCTGTGAGGCCTTTGGGAGGGCCATGCAAGCAGCAAGCGGAGCCGCAGCACCACCTTCTCGCTCGGGTGGAGTCTGAGGAACCATTGCCCACCACTCCTGAATGAAGTGTCTGGTGCTGGGACTCTGGTGCAATGCACAGGTCCTGGGCCTGGTGAGAGCAGGAGTGGACCTGGTGAGACGTAGGAGTGGCCCGGACAGGAGACAACCCACAGAGCCTAGTCCCTCCATGTGCCAGAAAGTGTACCTCCCAGCCCTGGCAGAGTAGTTCTGGAGTAGTTCCAACGGATTGTGTGGCCCTGGTTTTGCCCTAGTGGGACTGATTGAGGGTAGTTACTGGGACGTAAGTCGGGACTTGATCACCCTGGCTGGGTCGCCTGAGGGTATGATGTTGAGAGACCCGAAACCTCGTTGACCTCAAGATACATCACTGAGGATACGTCCCAGGTGCATCCATGCAATGTTTTTTTAGTTATAGGTATTACCAGTATGATAATTGTATTACACACTATAATAGATTCTAAATGTGATTACTAGAAACAAAATTTCAAGAATATTTTCTGGGTGCCTGAAGCTCGCCAAGACTGCAGCATTTGAGCCACGGACCACCATTTGATGACATTTAGCCTCTCAGAATGGTCCATTTGGTTACATGTGAGCCAGGTCTCCCCATTGACTTTCAATGAGGTATTTTGTCTTAGTTCATTGCGCATTACGTTGCCACCAACATTCTAATGCTAACATGCTAACATGCTAATACTAACATGCTAACATGCTAGCATGTTAACATTTTAATGCTAACATGCTAATGCTAACATGATATCATTAACATGCTAACATGTTAATGCTATCATGCTAACATGCTAATGCTAACATGCTAATGCTATCATGCAAACATGCTAATGCTAACATGCTAATGCTATCATGCTATCATGCTAAAGCTAACATGCTAACATGCTAATGCTAACATGCTAATGATATCATGCTAACATGCTAAGGCTAACATGCTAATGCTATCATGCTAACATGCTAATGCTAACATGATAACATGCTAATGCTAACATGCTAACATGCTAATGCTAACATGCTAATGCTATCATGCTAACATGCTAATGCTAACATGATAATGTTAACATGCTAACATGATAACATGCTAATGCTAACATGCTAATGCTATCATGATAACATGCTAATGCTAACATGATAACATGCTAATGCTAACATGCTAATATGCTAACATGCTAATGCTAACATGCTAATGCTAACATGTTAACATGCTAATGCTAACATGATATCATGCTAATGCTAACATGCTAATGTTATCATGCTAATGCTAACATGCTAATATGCTAACATGCTAATGCTAACATGCTAATGCTAACATGCTAACATGCTAATGCTAACATGCTAATGCTATCATGCTAACATGCTAATGCTAACATGCTAATGCTATCATGCTAACATGCTAATGCTAAGATGTCTGAGCTGTAAGGGTCCATTTGGTTTCGTTCAGGGGGGGCGGCCCGGTTCCGGCGAGCCGCCCTGCTTCTGAAACGGTCGAGAAATGACAGAGTTACGTGTTTCCCCGATTTTCTCCATTGACTTTCAATGTGTGTGTGTGCGTGCACATGTGTGCATGTGCGTTCGTGTGTGCGCGTGTTTGAGAGGTGGTCAACTTGACCTTGAATCATTAACAAAGTATCAATTTCACCTGGGCTAGGGCTAGTCTATGCGAATGCAAACACTATTGAAAGTTAAAACCACACTGACTCAGTGAGAGAACGTATGTCCGAACAAATTGCTCTATCGCAAAAAGTAAACGTCAAATGCGATTTTTGTTTTCGCCGTGAGTGACCCGATACATTGAGGTACGCCGTGTGCGATCGTGGTATTGGTACGATAAAAAACGTGGTTATGAGAGCGAGTTAAGAAATTGTGTTTGTGATGAAAAAATTGCTGACTCATTCAGGCATTTAACATGGAGTTGTATGACACATTATGATGGTACACCTGTCGCTTTCAGGGCTGTAGTTCACATACCGTATGAATCTGGGCTGTGGTTGTGACATTGGGTGAAAGAGGACGAGTGTGGCTACAAAATTACCGAAACCCATGCGTGTAAAGTTAATATTTTGGCCGTCAGGACGATTTGTTCTGAGAATTTCGCTACAGTCTTCACACTGTCTTGTCCCTCTGACCCGCTCTCTCTCTGGCCGTGCGACACTCTAAAGGTCATTACACACTGGCGAATTGGCGACGCGATTTATTCGTGCGAATAATTCGCATTTTTTAAAAACCAGTTGAAGTCAATGCAAGCTTCCACATCAGTGGCGAATGTGCGAAAATGCGACAGTTTTCGCTTTTTATTTGTTCGCTCTGGTGTCGAATTTTGCAGACATTCACAGGCGAACTGCAGCACCTCTGACCAATCACAACGCATGTTGTTGTCTTGTTGACATGTGGGTGATTGACGTCACAACAACAACCAGCAAGTCCCCATTCATCATGGCGGAAACTTTTATATCATATGTGCAGGCGACTTTAGGGACATTCTCCTGAAGGAAAACAATTGGATAGAGATCGAGAAGGATCTCGAACTCGGTGGTGAGTATAAATATATATATATATATATCCCCAGCTCAAACGTATGTAACGTAGCTAGCATATGAAGCTAAGTAGCTAAACTAACCTGCCCGGCTGCTGCCCGGCTGCCGCTGTAACTTTTTCAGAGTCAACTAAAGTTTGTATATGGTTTCATAGGTAGTTGTTTAACGATGTCAATTGTGCTATTTTATTATTGGCATGTAATATATTGTGTCTGGACTCTGGTGTTGAGTTAGTTGGCTGTATGTAATACCATAGCCCCTTTCGGGACCCTACATAAAGCTTTTCTGAAATTTTGAACAAAATGTCAGAAACTTCAGTACCATTGGGTTCTGCTTGGAGGGCTAGTAATACCAGTGAGTGAATGGGATACCGTCATCCCAAATACAAAAAAAGGATTCACTTTACAATTTATACAGGGTTCCGAAAGGGGCAAAGCAATTTATTGAGTGATATATTGAGGTAATATTTTATTAGCAGTTCACATAGGAAAAGCAAAGGGCTGTCAGGGCAGTACTGTTCTCATACAAGGTCTACTTTTGTGATGTGACAAATTGACAATACAGATGATTCTGATTTAAACCCAAGAAAGTACTATGGCTTGTTTATATTGGGGTCCTTATTCATTGAGACCTTGTGGTCCTTTGTACTCAATTCATTGAAAGCTACTATGCCTCTACTTCATAGTTGGTGAGGCAAAGAAGTGGTGGAAGAACCTGCGGGACACCTACATCCGTCACAAGAAGGAGAGAAAAGATGAGGAGAGGAGTGGCTCAGCAGGCAAGACAAAGAAGAAGTGGGCACACTGGGATGCCATGCATGCCCTGTTAGAGAGGCCCACTGCATGCAGGAGGTACTGTAAGACCATGGTTCTCAACCTGTGGGTCGGGACACCCATGGGTCACTCCCCACATAATTTTAATAAATGAAAAATAGTACTATTAGTACATGATGTTTTTTAGTTCTAGTATAGTATAGATATGGGACTGTTCTGCCCTCGCATGAAATGCAGACCAGCCTCGTCTCTGTTGCGGAAATATAAGGAACGTTTTACCTACTCACCAATACAAAGGCGACTTGTGTTATTAGAAAGCCTACTTTCCTTATAGTGGATGCACTCTGAGCCTGATTCTTTCTGTAATAACAACCTAAAACATGAACCATGGTTGAAAAAAACTAAAGTTGTCCTCTAAGGATATGGGAAGTTTTGTATACAAGTGAGGCAGTGATATTCACCGATAATGTGCTGGAAAATAATTCACACTTCCACAAATTTCACACTTCCATGTGTATTTATTTAATTTTAGTGAATTAATATTTGCCTTTACACAATTTCGCCAGAGACATAATACTAGACATTATACTACTACCAGTTCAAACATGATCCATGAACCACTGCTGTAGGATATAGCCATGTTGCAACTCGTAATGTCATCAACCTACTGTAATAAAAGGGGATAATATAAAGGTCATAACGTATCTTGTCTTTTGTAAATTGTCACTGTCATTCTGTCACTCAATGTTATTTATTTAAAACAAAGCACTCCTAAATGTCTCATTACCACGTGGTGGCACAGTTTCTAATTAGTTCTCCCTAAATAGGACAGAGAGCAATTTGAGGATGGTGGAGGATGGTGAGGAGGGTGACGATGGTGAGGATGGTGCTGCAGGGCCATCATACCATGCTGTGCCCAGCAGTGGTTCTGCTGTAGCCTCCAGGTAGAACTGCAACTATCGATTATCTTTTTAGCAATTATTTGATCAATTACTTACAGTATATTAGTTGCTTTATGAGCTTATCGATCAAACAGATTAGTATACCTGTTGCACCCATCTAGCTCTACTCCCAGACAAGCCAGGCCAAAAAGAAAGGCAAGTGACGACACCTTCTTGGAGGAGTACCTTCTGAGGAAGGAAGCCAGGGCAGAGCAGCGTGACAGAGAAGAGCAGAGAGACGATGTTTCTCTGTTCATGCTGAGTTTAGCACCTGCAATGAGGCGATTGTCCCAAGAAAGGCAATCCTGGCTGAGGCACAAGATCACAGGGCTGTTCCATGAGGCCGAATTTGGACCGGCCTATTCCGAGCAGCAGCAGCAGTACCAGGATTTTACCTGTCTGTAATGTGTCTTCATATAAGTCCATGATAAAATACCACAATCAGAAACCCGTCCACCAGTGACATCATTTGCAGCAGATTTTTTTTAGATTTCTAGATTTAGATTTCTATCATCGTGAGAATGATGGCTTCCATTTTCGCATTGCAACTTTTAAGGAATAGAAAGCCTGCGGTTTCTATTAGCTTGGATTCCCCATCGATGATGTCACTGGTGGACGGGTTTCTGAACTGCCCACAGCAGTAGTAGTATTTTGAGTTCTTGTTCGCTGCTATTGTTCGCTGTTGAAGCACTTTTTTAAGCACTTTTAGTTTTGTTGTTACATTTAATTGTTTAATTTTTTTTTATATGTAACTGTTCTGTTTATTACATAAACAAAGTCAAGAAACATGGCATTTTTTATTTATGGTATGTGTTCAAAAACAAAATCTGAGTAAGAAAGTACTGCCGAAGCAGACAACCCAGCACTCCAGGTTAGAATAAAGTCCTTACGGTGCAAGGCTCGAATATACAAGTTGAAATGAAGAAAATGCCAGCACTCATTGTAGGTCCTTTTTATATGAATTTATTTACTTTGGTGAATGCACAATCTATGACAAACAGTCATTATGACGTCTAAAAAGATAGACATTGCATTAATTATTTGTAACTGAGAAATGCAAGGCGGTCCTTCAAAATTTGAAAAGCAGTCAGTAAGTCCATATCAGGTACAGGATATGTAGGATCCGGTTTCCAAACTAGTTCATATACCATTAACCAAATTTAATTTGATCAATGGAGGACATTATACAACATCTGAAATCCTCCTACTGCTTTTTTTAAAATGTTTCACTGGCTACAGATCTTGTACAAATTGTCAAATGTCATCACATCACTTTTCCCAGGTTATTTCCCAGAAGCCCTGAAAACTGCAGTCATCTCTCCAGGTGGAGCGAAATCCAGACGCGGCGGACGACGAAGTCGCGACCTATTATTTTCAGTCGCAACGTATAATATCAATTCGTCCCGTCAGAACGGACTCGTCGCGGCTATATCTACCCGTTTGCGTCGTAATATGTTGACTGTTATTTTCCGTCGCAACGTAAAGAATCCGTTCTGGCGTGAGCTGGACTCGTCGCTGCAGAACGTGACTCGTCGCGGCTATATCTACCCGTTTGCGACGTAATATTGACTTTGTTATATGCCCGGCGCCCGGCACGTGCGCCGAGCTCTCCGCCGTCTCCAAGCGAGCCTGAGTGGTTCTCTGGGGTTCCAGCAGGCCTTTTTCCGCGCGCATCGTGCCCGGGGAACGGCCCATGCGCCCGCCTTCGCCGTCCCCAGGCGACCCTGCGTTCCAGAGCTGTCACCTTTTTTTGCCCACCGAAAATAGCAGATCTACCAGCTCCTACATACGGGATGGCCCGACCCGCGTCTGTGGACCCCTGGGGGGGTGTGTGTGTGAGCGTCTGAGCTCCTATCTGTGTGCCTCCCCCCCCCCCCCCACCCCATGTGGACCCTTGCAGGGGGGGGCGTATCGCCTCATACTGAAAAAATTACTATTTTACGCACAGCGCAAGGCAATATGTGATTACGATCGTCCTTCTGGGGGGGGTCCCTGGCCAACACAATAGATAACCTACAAGGACATATGAATTTAATTTATATACACGGCTATATTAATTTAGCCGATCATCAAAGCTCACCGCGCTCGTATAGCGCATTGACTGTCTGTCTGTCTGTCTGTCTGTCTGTCTGTCTGTCTGTCTGTCTGTGTCTCAATGACTTGCCTTAGGCGGATAATATAGACTACAAGTACTTTATTAAAGTAAAGTAAAAGAGTGAGTTCTCATTGCGTTCTCTGCGTCGTAGCGCATGCAGATAGGCAGATAGGGGGGGGGGCAGTTCTATAGGCAAGGGCAGAAGGTTCCTATAACGACAGTGGGTGCGTGCCCACCTTAGAGTAGCCTATATATTTTAAGGCACCCGCCCCGCAACTTATTATTATTGGCTTATTATTTTGCCACCAGCGGAGTTGACGCCGTTGTCTAGTATAGACTATAGGCCTGTGCCAGGATGATTTTAAATAAATATGTCTCTGTCTCTGCGTCTCTAGAGCTATAACATATATACTGTAGCACACATCATGTGTGACACATGTGTGCACACACACACACACACACACACACACACACACACACACACACACCGAGTACTAAGTATAAGTAGCATATAGGGTACGGCTCTAAAAACATTAAATACTGCGGGAGCATTACACTAAACAAAGTTGGATTTGTACATTGCAGAAACGTAACATAACGTAAGTGTTCTTATTATTGTCCGTCTGGGTTTTATAATGCAGTGTGAGTCCGCTCCGCGATAGCCGATCTGCAAGCTCACAACGCGTTGCGCTGATTGACAGTGCACGTGCAGCAGCTACTGTATAAAATTATATTTAAGTAGGCTACTTTTTTGTGTGACGTCTGTGTGTTATTGACTTCTTGTTCCTTAATGTGCAGGTTTATCAGAGCGATATAGTGCAGCTGTGAGTGAGTAGGCCTAGCTGCTGCTGCTGCGTCCGTGCACCAATAGAGCGACCGCGGCAGCGGCACGTATGCTTGAAATATTAAATAAAAATATGTTGGGCTTCCGGGCGTCCGTTTATGGACTGTACCAACGGGCTTAGGGCCGGACGACGACGGGCCTTAACTCCACGGGCCCCTATATTTTAGGCCCGTGCAGGGCTCTAGTGTGTGTGTGTGTGTGTGTGTGTGTGTGTGTGTGTGTGTGTGTGTGTGTGTGTGTGTGTGTGTGTGTGTTAAATGTGGTCATTTAAATGTAGGCCTATTATATATACACGCACCATACAAGCACCTATATTATATAATGTGTTATACAAATGGGCAATCAACATATAGCAGCACCCCCCACCAGCAGATGTATATAAACATGGAATTGCGCTATGATATTAAAATGGACTGAGCTGTGATTGCGCCGTACTGCGCCGGCCGGTGGCCACTGGCCTATTCTGCCAGTATAAATGCATTATCATGCCTGTTGGTGAAATATAAACATCTAAAATGGTTCAGTAATAATTAGCATAAGTTATTATTAACGAAAAACATCTAATACTATTTTAAATTGGTCTAATAAAGTTAGTAACTAATCAGAAGCAGCAACCATTTTGTTTCAAACAACTATAGACCAATAAAATAGTAGGCTAGTATTTATGTTTTTCGTTAATAATAATACATGCTAATTATTATTGAACGGTAAGTACGCTGGTATGTACGCTATGGTACACTATAAGCTTGTAGATCTGTTTATTTTAGTCAGAATCTCGTGTGTGTATGTGTGTGTGTGTGTGTGTGTGTGTGTGTGTGTGTGTGTGTGTGTGTGTGTGTGTGTGTGTGTGTGTGTGCGCGCGCACACACATCACATGTGCACACATGTGTGCTATATGTTATAGCTCTAGAGACGCAGAGACAGACATATTTATTTAAAATCATCCTGTCTCGCACGGCATATAGAGCCAATGAACGGAGCATACCCCCCCCCCCCCCCTCTCTCTCTCTCTCTCTCTCAGCACACGCTGTGCTGTGATATCAATCAGACGCAAATGATCATTGAGTAACGTTAGCTCTGACTCGCACATTATGTGAGATCACATAAAAGGCCTTTAATATAGCCACAGATCATATAGGAATAGGCTTGGGCACTACCCTACCATCTCTCTATAGTGGGGCACCGACGATCTGCAAGCTCACAACGCGCTGCATGTGGACGCAACATTTGGAGCTTGTAGATGCGCACCACAGATCATACAGGGCGTGTGTTCCAGCTAACCCTATAGCATAACACACACACAAGCAACAGTATAGACATCTATTCATCATTATTTATTTCAAATCAAAATACAATGTAATGCTGCACCACTGTCATGAAGTTCGCACGCACACGCACACGCGACACACACACACACACACACACACACACACACACACACACACACACACACACACACCCACACACACACACACACACACACACACGTTTGCTTTCATTCGCTGTATGATACATTAGGCGATATAGACCCGCTGCGGCCCAGCGATAATCAACCGCTGCGATGCGTGAGCTTGTAGATCAGATGCCGACAGACAGACAGACAGACAGACAGACAGACAGACAGACAGACAGACAGACAGACAGATAGACATGAAATGAAATGGTTCAATAATAACACACACGAGATTCTGACAGAATGCGGCGGCATGCTTAAAATAAACAGATCTACAAGCTTATAGTGTACCATAGCGTATACATACCAGCGTACTTACCGTTCAATAATAATTAGCATGCATTATTATTAACGAAAAACATAAATACTAGCCTACTATTTTATTGGTCTAGTTCAGTTGATTGAAACAAAAGTCATGGAATTAAATTGCCTACATTCAGTATAGGCCTGGTTTTGATATAATGATGCAGGGAGATTTTCTGAGCCAGTCCGTGCCATGTCATTTTTTCAGATTAATATTTAAATCTTTAGTTGGAAGAATGCAATAGCATATCATAAGTGTTGACCATAATGGGACGGTTGGAACCAAATGAACCCCCGACGGCCGGCGCTATATTTTTATTTAATATTTCAAGCATACGTGCCGCTGCCGCGGTCGCTCTATTGGTGCACGGACGCAGCAGCAGCAGCTAGGCCTACTCACTCACAGCTGCACTATATCGCTCTGATAAACCTGCACATTAAGGAACAAGAAGTCAATAACACACAGACGTCACACAAAAAAGTAGCCTACTTAAATATAATTTTATACAGTAGCTGCTGCACGTGCACTGTCAATCAGCGCAACGCGTTGTGAGCTTGCAGATCGGCTATCGCGGAGCGGACTCACACTGCATTATAAAACCCAGACGGACAATAATAAGAACACTTACGTTATGTTACGTTTCTGCAATGTACAAATCCAACTTTGTTTAGTGTAATGCTCCCGCAGTATTTAATGTTTTTAGAGCCGTACCCTATATGCTACTTATACTTAGTACTCGGTGTGTGTGTGTGTGTGTGTGTGTGTGTGTGTGTGTGCACACATGTGTCACACATGATGTGTGCTACAGTATATATGTTATAGCTCTAGAGACGCAGAGACAGAGACATATTTATTTAAAATCATCCTGGCACAGGCCTATAGTCTATACTAGACAACGGCGTCAACTCCGCTGGTGGCAAAATAATAAGCCAATAATAATAAGTTGCGGGGCGGGTGCCTTAAAATATATAGGCTACTCTAAGGTGGGCACGCACCCACTGTCGTTATAGGAACCTTCTGCCCTTGCCTATAGAACTGCCCCCCCCCCCCCTATCTGCCTATCTGCATGCGCTACGACGCAGAGAACGCAATGAGAACTCACTCTTTTACTTTACTTTAATAAAGTACTTGTAGTCTATATTATCCGCCTAAGGCAAGTCATTGAGACACAGACAGACAGACAGACAGACAGACAGACAGACAGACAGACAGACAGACAGACAGACAGACAGACAGACAGACAGACAGACAGACAGACAATGCGCTATACGAGCGCGGTGAGCTTTGATGATCGGCTAAATTAATATAGCCGTGTATATAAATTAAATTCATATGTCCTTGTAGGTTATCTATTGTGTTGGCCAGAAGGACGATCGTAATCACATATTGCCTTGCGCTGTGCGTAAAATAGTAATTTTTTCAGTATGAGGCGATACGCAGCATCTACACAAAGTGCATAGGGGGACCCCCCCCCCCCCCCTGCAAGGGTCCACATGGGGTGGGGGGGGGGAGGCACACAGATAGGAGCTCAGACGCTCACACACACACCCCCCCAGGGGTCCACAGACGCGGGTCGGGCCATCCCGTATGTAGGAGCATGGTAGATCTGCTATTTTTGGTGGGCAAAAAAAGGTGACAGCTCTGGAACGCAGGGTCGCCTGGGGATGGCGAAGGCGGGCGCATGGGCCGTTCCCCGGGCACGATGCGCGCGGAAAAAGGCCTGCTGGAACCCCAGAGAACCACTCAGGCTCGCTTGGAGACGGCGGAGAGCCCGGCGCACGTGCCGGGTCGCCGGGCATATAACAAAGTCAATATTACGTCGCAAACGGGTAGATATAGCCGCGACGAGTCACGTTCTGCAGCGACGAGTCCAGCTCACGCCAGAACGGATTCTTTACGTTGCGACGGAAAATAACAGTCAACATATTACGACGCAAACGGGTAGATATAGCCGCGACGAGTCCGTTCTGACGGGACGAATTGATATTTACGCCAGGACGTACTCGAAAATACGTTGCGACGCAAAAAAATAGGGCGCGACGCAAAAAAAAATCAGTCACAACGTCGTCGTACGTCGCGTTTGGATTTCGCTGTCTCTCCATCAAGCCACTCTTAAAAATAATCATCAGAAACCCGTCCGGATTGTCTCACAGCACCCCACTGCAGTGTGCCTACTGTCTAGCCACACCGTTGTGTCCCATGTGTGATACAACTACCCTCTGTTATTGCAATATATACATCCATTAAATATGTAATTGTTAGACAGTTGACGGGTTCATTTGTTGACCTGGCATCCTATAGTTTGCATAGCTGCCTTCAATGTATAGATTATTTATGTATAGGAACTCAAACATCAAACGCAGGAGACACGGTTCACAACTAATTATTTGCTTGAATGAATAACAATGAACAAGCACACACTGTATGTATATAGTCTCGCGTAGCCAGCCTTCATCTGCCTTTGCAATGAATGTTGCCCCAGGTAGATTCAAAGTCTGGCCCCTTTCAATTGTGGGAGTATACTTCACAGCCGAAATGGCGAGGGCTAATACAATACAATACAACCGTAAATCTCCAACACTGAAACACTTAACCCATTTAGACCTGAGGAACGAAAAAATAAATGCTATATGGTAACGTGTATGAGACACAGGTAGCTCCCAGCATGAAAGGTAAAACAAGTACAAGTTACACCAGGTTTAAACTCTAAATGGGTACTGACAGAACCTAGCTGACGGTACACTCACCCAGGCCAGCACTAAACACACACATAACAAGAACACAGTCTTTAGTCTCGTCTGCCAGTCAAGGCTCAACTGTACAGGAGATGCACTGCAATCAGACTCTCTGCCTCAGGGAGAGAATGAGGGAAATAAAAATAGGAGCAGGGCAGCGATAAACAGGGAGGAACTGATTTTGACTTGACCTTTGGTCTGCCTTGGGCACAAAAAGTTTGAAAACAAGGATTAGGCCCATAACAAACCTAAACATGCTAAACATGTAGCTATGTGTAATGGTAGAGACCACAGAGGACATGTAAATATGAAATAGATGCTTAAACATGTATACGGTCTAATGTTAGAGACCATAGAGGACATGTAAATATAAAATACATGCTTAAACATGTAGCTACTGTAGGTGTAATGTTAGAGACCACAGAGGACATGTACATATGAAATAAATGTTTAAACATGTATACGGTCTAATGTTAGAGACCACAGAGGACATGTAAATATGAAATAAATGCTTAAACATGTAGCTATAGGTGTAATGTTAGAGACCATAGAAGTGAACCTTTTCAAGCCTGTTTTCTCAACTCGCTGTTTCTCTGCAAGACATTACTCTATAAGCAGGGCTGCACACAACTTTTTTGGTCTAGTACTCAGAAGAGCACCTGGAGGAGTTGCTTGGTGCTCCTAAAATGCGGCGACCCGTCTCGCCGGATGGATAAAAGAGGGATGAATAACTTATAGCAAAACAATATTTATTGGATGAGTGGGGAGTCAATGGAGGGTATTGCAACTCTAGATTTAGCCCTAGAATGGCTCTTGTTGTAGATTCATCCCATTATTAAAAATATATAAATTTGCTAAAATCTAGGTCCATGTGTGGTCCAGCCCTATGGAATGCATATTATAATAAAAACAAGTTAACAACTTAAGGATAATATGATATGAGCATCAAAGCAATATTTAGATTTTGTATTATTTTGTATTTAAATAACCAATCTACTAGCTCACAACGTGTTGCGACACGTTGTGAGCTTGCAGATCAGCTATTTTTTTAACATGCGACACATCGTACGGCGAATCATACATCAGGCTTCCCTAGTTCCCTTTTGTTTTTAGATGAGGCGACGTACGTAGTCAGACAGTCAGACACACATGGCTCCTCGGTGAAAAAAATAAACAGTGTACACTACCCGACTTTACGATAATAAGGGACAGTATGTCGAGACACGGTGTTCATGTTGGGCAGCAGCAGTGCCAGTCCGCAATGCTTTAAACTCTTCCCACTCCACTATGTCGGAACTAAAACCTTAGTACCCGTAAAAAGTCGGTGGCCGGTGCCTAGGCTGTGAGAGACGCTAATATGGTTTCTGCCTCGGATTCGGGTTTTGAGACGGCATCGCACACGAGCAACCATGCTGCTCCAGCAGCCGGAAAACAAACACAAGCACAGCGGCAAATGGGAAGAGTGCAAAGCATCCAAAGCATGACCTTTTACACCGGGGACTACAGTAGTTTGCTATCTGAAACGGAGAAGAGAAGACGAAACTATTTGTGTAAGGTTTTCCTGTCAACCGCCCTCCGCCTCCTCCCAGGCTCCTAGCACTCAGAAAGAAGCATGGATCCTCCCCCTTATGAGTAAGGACGCGCTGTGATTGGGCCAGTAGCCACTTTGAGTGGCAGTCGGTGGGAAATGCTCTCGCCACAACATTTTCTAGTATTCTGGCCATAATAATCATTCTGGGCGGCCCCAGCTGTTGGTACGCAGAAGCGCTTCCCGGCGCTTGATTGACAGCGCATTTTTAATTTTTACCGCGCATGCGCACCTGCGCACCACTTATGTGCAGCCCTGTCTATAAGCCAAATCTCCAAAACTGGTGGGTCAAACTGAACAACCAATATGTCAATTTGAACATGAACATTTCAAAGATTCCTTTTCAGGCAAACATGTCCACCGTAAGATGAACCTAAATGGGTTTGAATGGGGTTTCTAGGTGTAAATATACAGTAGGACTAGTGGCATGCCAAAGTTTGTGATAACTCAGAAACTACAAAACATTTCAAAGTAAAAGGTTCCACCATGTGTCTACACCAGTCAGCTCCTCACACGACACGAGAACCATGGCGAACATGGGCATATTGCCAAGGCACTTCTCCAGCTGGTGAATTAAAGTACTGGCGAAATGTGTCCCTGGTTCTCTTGGACTCCTCCGATGCCCTGTTCCCCCGCAGGTTCCTCAGTGGTCTGAGGATGCTCTCGCCATCCTCAGAGTCGTCCTCATCTGGCTCCTCAATCTGGCCCACAGTCTTTGAAGACTGGATGAAATTGTGGAGGATGCAGGTTGCCCTCACCACACTGTCGGCTGTTTCTGGGCCGACTTGCAGTCTGCCAGTGTAGACCCTCCAGCGTTGGGTGAGGATGCCAAAGGCGTTCTCCACGATCCGACGGGCTCTCGAGAGGCGGTAATTGAAGACCCGTGAGTCTTCAGGAAGACGGCGCCCCGAATAAGGCCGGAGGAGGTACGGCTTCATGGGGAAGGCCTCGTCACCCACCACCACATATGGCACAGGTCCCAACTCTGCTGCAGATGGTAGGAGAGATGGTGGAGGGATGTCCAGCTGGTCTGCCTGGAGATCTCTGCCCAGCTTAGAGTTGGCAAAAATTCCCCCGTCGCTGTTGCCACCATAACCCCCGATGTCGACACTGATGAATTTATAGTCTGCATCGACAATGGCCATCAAAACTACAGAGAAGGTGCCCTTGTAGTTATAAAACAGGGATCCGGAGTTGGGAGGGGCCTGGATTACAGCATGTTTCCCATCCAGAGCCCCGATACAATGCGGGAAGTTCCAGCGCTCCTCAAACCTCCTGGCAATGCTCAGCCACCTATCCCTGTCTGGAACAGGCATGAGGGAGTCTTTCAGCACATCGCATGTTTCCCGCACAATCTGTGCCACAGTAGATACCCCAAGGTGAAAACTTGTGGCGATTGTGGTGAAGCTGTCACCGGTGGCTAGGAATCTGCAAAGACATGAGAAGGAGTATTAGCTTTTCTTACTTATCTATCCTTATGCACACACACACAAATTGGCTTGCTTATAATATGTATTTATTTTCTATACAGGTAATGTTTATATCACAAGATGTAGGCTACAAATCAAAATCGGATGGAAATATATAATTTGGATGTGGTGTCATAATTAAACGTAATGTCGATACGCCGACTATCAAGATAATAAAGACACGGCAAAAAGGTTGCAGACCCCTGATTAATAGCCTATAATTAGTATTGTTTTTGTGGGTGTGGTGCACGGTTTCCCCCAGCAGGCTATGCCTTTGAGTAAGGTGAGGAAGTTTGACCGTCACGGGTTAAAACAGATTGTTATAAGGTGTATTTTAATTTTATTATTTGTCTATTCAATGCTCAAAGTTATTTGTCTTCACAGGTTAGTGAGTGACTACTATAGGCTAGTGAGGAAATCTTTATATCCTGCCCTGTATCGTTCTTGGCTGGGAGTAAAATAGCCTATAGCCTGTCGATATAGACCGATTCCGTACCGGTTTCATGGTCGCAGCCTACGTATTTCCTGTAGGCGGACTCGACGTAGCTGCGGGGGTAAAACCCTCACCAGGCGCACCTCTTCCACTACAGTGAACGGCAGAGTGACTGATGTTAGTTTGCCTCAAACTTTACTCCTTTACCTGCTTTTTTACTAACACTAACATTACAAAGATGCCCAGAACATCGAGATGAACCTGTGTAGTTTATGGCTGCTCCAACAGTAGTGGCAACATAAAAATAAAATAAAAACGGAATGTCTAATATCCACCGCGGTGGCGGAGACCAGAGCCATTGAGCAATGGTTGAGACAAAGCAGTGAAAGATACATAACGCCAGTCTTACCCAATACCAAATATTTCTGTTTTATTAACACAAGGCTGCTGTACTTTATACCTCATACTTTAAATGCTTAGTATGAGGTATAAAATACAGCAGCCTTGTGTTCATAAAACAGAAAGATTGGGTATTGGGTAAGACTGAAATGATGTATCTTGCAGGATTCTTCACTGCTTTGTCTCAACCATTACTCAATGGCTCTGGTCTCAGCCATCGCGGTGGATATTAGACATTCCGTTTTATTTTATTTTATTTGTTATGTTGCCACTACTGTTGGAGCAGCCATAAACTACACAGGTTCATCTCGATGTTCTGGGCATCTTTGTAATGTTAGTGTTAGTAAAAAAGCAGGTAAAGGAGTAAAGTTTGAGGCAAACTAACATCAGTCACTCTGCCGTTCACTGTAGTGGAAGAGGTGCGCCTGGTGAGGGTTTTACCCCCGCAGCTACGTCGAGTCCGCCTACAGGAAATACGTAGGCTGCGACCATGAAACCGGTACGGAATCGGTCTATATAAAAAGGGATTTGAAAAACAGGCGGTAGCCTACTAGGTATAGCTATAGGTATTGTTGGGCAACATGAACAGTGTTGTAGTCGTGGTACACTATTAAAACATGCAGTGATGCAGATGTTATTATTTAGAAACGTATGGTTTATGAATTATTATGCTTAATCGTATCCCTAAAAGTAGGCTAAATATAACATAAAATATAACACCCCTACAAATTAATGGGAAAGTTATTAATCTCAAAGTTAAAATATGTCTTTCTTTGGAGCGCACAGAGAGGCCAATTGAATAGAACAGATGTATGGAGGCCTGTTTATCATTTTATTAAACACGCAATAGGCCATCCCATTCAGTTCCTGAATGCACACATAGGAGGCGGTCGACGCAGCCTGCATAATATGGACATAACGGGACTTCCCAACATAACGGGACTCCTCATATAGAATATACTATAGCCTATATATATTATATTAATACGGTTTCTTACCTCAGATATGTGGCTAGCCTCTGTTCGGGATCAATAGGCTCCCTGAAATTGGTTGTCTCCCTCTGGAGACGTGGAGTCAGCTGACGGAGAAGCTCTTCAAATTGTCCGAGGGACATTCGGAAATATTGATGGAATTTCTTGGGGTATTTCTTGAGCTCCTGTATTGTTGTGTGGAACTCACCCATGTCCTTTCGCAAACATAATATTGGGTGTACCCAAAAACTTCTCTTCTTTCTTTTTTTATTTAAAATCATCATAACTAGCTCTTCATCGCTTGAGGTAGACTCCATTGTTCCCAGTAGCTGTGGCGCAAAAGAACTCCCGCTGCGCCAGTGACGAAACAATTAACTCCCGCCACGCAACTCCCGCCACGCCAGTGATGCCACGAAACAATTTATTTATTAATTCCCGTTTCTATATAAATAGTGGGGAGGTGCTGCGTGCTGACCACTGGAGACAAAACTTGTAAAGGGCAGCTTGTATTGACGATACAAAACACATTTATTAAAGACCAACGTTGTTACGTTGCAGTCAGGCACTTGCAGAGGAGACACGGGGGTCCCGTTTAGGGGTCCCGGGACAGTAGTCCCCCGTGGTTCCGCGGAGCGGCTCACGGCCCGGCCGCGAACCGACTGTTGGGCCGCCGGCCACGGTGAAGAGAAATGGAATAAAAAAAGCCTCAAATAGGGCAGGCACTTGGACCATGCGGCCGCCCATGAGCGATGTGGCGCGTCTCTCTCTCTCTCTCTCTCTCTCTCTCTCTCTCTCACAGCAGGGAATCATAGCTTCAAATTGACATTGGTTGTTCAAGTTAAATTGATGTGTTGATGACGTTATTATGGTATTTACCATAGGCAATATGCCAATATTGAAAAAAGTTAAAATGACCAATGGCTCATCAAAAAGGTAAGATTTGCACTAGGCTATTTCTGCTGTGCAGATCCGTTTTTGACCCGAAAATAAAGACTTTATAACCGGAATATATGCCCTGCAGCCCACATGCACGGGCGCGGCCGGTACCAATTGTACCTTGTGGGCCGGTACCAATTGGACCCCTCTCTCTCTCTCTCTCTCTCTCTCTCTCTCTCAGAGAGACGCGTCTCTCTCTCTCTCTCTCTCTCTCTCTCTCTCTCTCTGTCTCTCTCTCGCTCTCTCTCAGCAGGGAATCATATAGCTTCAAATTGCCCACATGCACGGGCGCGGCCGGTACCAATTGCACCATGTGGGCCGGTACCAATTGGACCCCTCTCTCTCTCTCTCTCTGAGAGAGAGAGAGAGAGAGTTATAAAGTCTTTATTTTCGGGTCAAAAACGGGTCTGCACAGCAGAAATAGCCTAGTGCAAATCTTACCTTTTTGATGAGCCTGTTCACTGGTCATTTTAACTTTTTTTCAATAGAGAGAGAGAGAGAGAGAGAGAGAGAGAGAGAGAGACGTGTCTCTCTCTCTCTCTCTCTCTCTCTCTCTCTCGCTCTCTCTCAGCAGGGAATCATAGCTTCAAATTGCCCACATGCACGGGCCGCGGCCGGTACCAATTGCACCATGTGGGCTGGTACCAATTGGACCCCTCTCTAGAGAGAGAGAGAGAGAGAGTTATAAAGTATTTATTTTCGGGTCATACTTTTATCTTCACATTATACATTATTTTTTCCAGGGTGCAATAGGATAGGTCAGGGTTTTCAACCGGTGGTCCGTGGCCCCCTGGTGGTCCGCGGAGGTACTGCTGGTGGTCCGCAGCCAGGGATTCAGAAAAGTTATATTTTTGCCTTTTTTTTCTTTACTTTTTTTTTACCTTTCTAATATATAATATAAAACTTATTTGCACTCTTTTTACTTGTTTGTAAATAATAATAATAACTTAAGTCGAATCTAAACATCAGCTGCCAGCGGAACAACCATCCTGCTCTTCCACCCAACGCATGCCTGCTTACCGTGCTTGCTGCCCAAGGCAAGCACGGTAAGACGTTGCCATAAGTTATTCAATCAATTCATAATAATACGTTTGGGAAAGTCAAATCTCCCTGCCATAGAGTTATAATATCTGCCGCGGATCGATTGAATAGTCTCACATAATACGTGACGTATTCACTATTCAATGTGCAACTTTATCTAGTCTATCGTTGCCGAAAAGGCAGAGCTACAAGCTCACAACGCGATGCAACCAGGTGCGGGCTTCACCGGGCCCGTCAGCGTCGCGTCTCCGTCAGGGAATGTTCCAGTTTTAATCAATGAAGGGTGGCTCCACTGCCCACGTTGTGTTGCGTTGCGTGACTGCATTAAAATTGCCCCGGTTGGCCGGTTCGTTTTTTGACGCACACGACGGAGGCGCAACGCGCCCGGTGGAGCCCCGGTGTGAGCTTGTAGATTGGCTATTTTTGGTGCGTGACACCGTCGTACGATGATGTATACATTACGCTTTTAAAGTGACGGCACGCAATGAACAGTTCCCTCTGTATGTTAGAAAGGTACTGTATAAGGCCCTAGTAAAATGTAGTGCAGGTTGTAGGTTGGTTAAAATAAAGAGAAGATTATTAAAATAGAATAAGATAAAAATATATATTCTGTGTGTGTGTGTGTGTGTGTGTGTGGGGGGGGGGGGGGGGGGGGGGTTGTCAGAAACAAACCTACTGTGACTGTCAAATGCACCAAGTGTCAAATGTGTCTTCAGTGTTTGGGTGATTAACTGAAATGGATTATTATTTTGAGACTTATTTTGAGTCCTGCTTAGTACAAGTAAAAAACACTTTAGTAAAACTTTTGATAATAAAATACTTTGAAACATAGTTTTTTTTGTCCAGCTCATGAATGTAGCCTGTGATAGTGTGATTAGTGAGTAACAAGTAAGAAGAAAACAAAAACAATCTTAACCCATGGTGCATGAATGCCCCACCACTATTGTGTCGGGTGGGTCCATCGTAGATCTACGATGAACCCACCCGACACAACAGTGGTGGTCCCCAGGCTGCTGCTAGTCAGAATGGTGGTCCCTGGATCAAAACCAGTTGAAAAGCCCTGGGAGCTTTGCAAACAATCTGACTCTTAGTCAGCGGTCTTTGTCGCCCCCATGTGGACAAAAGGAACAAGTACAAGAGATTGATTGAATTATTAACAGTTTGCAGAATTACAGCACATTTCAAGCACAGCTCAATACAAAGACTGTTAACTGTGAGTGGACGACACCATAAAGCAGTGCTTCCCAAACCTTTTTCATGTCAAGGACCCCCAGTTTGACATGCATTAGTCTACGGACCCCCATTTAATGGCATTTATATCTCTGTATTTGCCTCTGAGATTTAGTGTAGAAATATAAAAGTACTGAATACTGTAGCAAAGTAAAAAATAAATAAAACGCAACAAAAACTGGTGGTGCATTTGAACCAGAACTGTACCGTTCTTTATAGAGTCTATTTGTACGTCTCTAAATGTTTTGATTAATTGAACAATTGGTGGACCCTCTTGTAAACAAGTGTAATGCTTTATTTTGTGCTTGAGAAATGTAGGCTACTGGAATTCTGCAAACTGTTAATACATATTTCAATCAATCAATTATTGAGTAAGTGTGAAGGAACTCACTTTGCTAGTGTTCATTGACGCATCACCTGTTGTTGAAGGAAACTGTTTGACGACACCTCTCTCTCTCTCTCTCTCTCTCTCTCTCTCCGCCCTGCTCAGAGCTACAATAACTTCAACTGACCAGGAAGAGAAACCCTGCATTATTATCATCAGCTAAGCTTGTGTTGGATTTAATAGAACTCATTATGAGAACTCGTAGTTCAGTGTGTTGGAGCTACAATAAGTCATAGTTCAGTGTGTTGGAACTACAATAAGTGTTATGGGCGGGCTGTTTTTCTGTTGTGTTTCTGTTTTTTTCCTTTTCCCTATATGGTCTGCGGTCTGGCATGGGCATGTGACTGGCTACCTGGGCTGTGACGTGGTATCTACCTCCTGTGGAACTACACACCTCTTCATCAAGCCCAGCTGTTATAAGACCTGGCTCTTCACTCCAGCCCTTGCCAGTTTATTCAGTTACTATCGGTAAAGTCACGGTGCCTCTGAGTTCTACGTTTTTTCCTTGCGATCAAATATTTTTCTAACTCCTCGTCTCTTTGTGCCCCCAGTGTTCTACGCCGCCTGCCTGCCTGCCTGCCGACCAGCTCAACATAGCCCTATACAGCCCCATGCCTATTTTGTTTTTTCCTGTTTTTGTGAATAAATACCTGAGTTTGCCTTCATCTGGTTCTGAGTTCTGCTTTTGGGTCCTATCTTACTAAACCCTAACAGAATAAACTGGCCACTATGGACTCAGCTGACCCAGAACCAGATTTACGGAAAATTCTTGAGAACCAAGGAAGGCTATTGGGACAACACCAACAAGCTTTGCAAGAACTTTCTAACAACAATCAACTCATGATAAATCAGATTGGCCAATTATCCGCTGGCATGAACCTGTTAACTTCTCAACTCAATCCTGCAGAACCAGCTCCGGCTGCTCCGCCCAACCCACAGCAACCTGCTGACAGAGATTCATATGCTCCGGACCCAGAGCCATTCTCCGGTGATGTGGATAAGTGTCGTGGTTTTTTTCTCCAATGCTCCATGGTGTTTATGCAAAGACCACTTACCTTTCCTACGGATCGATCTAAGGTACATTATGTAATGGGGCTATTGAGAGGAAGGGCTTTGGCTTGGGCAGAGGCAGCAAATTCTAATCAACCTTTGACTATGCTCACAATCAATGATTTTGTGTCAAAAATGAAGGGAGTTTTTGATCATCCGGATCACAGTGGTGATGCTGCTAAACGTCTGCTATATATTCATCAAGGTTCCAAGAGTGTGGCAGACTTCTCTGTGGACTTCCGAATCCTAGCTGCTGATGCGGGGTGGTGTGACCAGTCTCTTCGTGGGGTTTTTATTAATGCTCTCAGTGAACAGATGAAGGATGAGCTTGCTTCTCGTGATGATTCCACTGACTTTGAATCCCTTGTTTCTCTTGCCATTAAGCTGGATAACAGGCTGCGTGAGCGACGCAGAGAGAAAGGGAGCCGTCCTCGTCCTCCGCTTTCCTCTCTCCCTTCACCACCTGTTGTGAAATCTCACCCCTCGCGGCAATCGGATGAAGAGGAGCCCATGGAGATGGGTCGAGCCCACTTATCCCCTGATGAACGCTCTCGTCGGTTCCGGGCGGGTGAGTGCCTGTACTGTGGTCAATTAGGTCACCTGCGTGCTGCCTGTCCCACCCGACCAAAAGACCGGGCTCGTCAGTAGAGGTGGGGGTACTGGTGAGCCATGCAGATTGTTCAACCCTATCCAAAACCAGAATGCAGATTCAAGCTACTTTATGTGTTAATCAGGTCCCTTTGCCACTTTTTGCTCTTGTAGACTCGGGTGCAGATGACAGTTTTTTGGATAGTCATTTTGCCGACCAGGCTAAGATCCCTCTTATTCAGTTGGAAAGACCACTTACTGCTAATGCTTTGGATGGGAGATTGTTGGCCCGTGTAACCCATCAAACTGTACCTGTGTCTTTGGTCCTATCTGGCAATCACAGGGAGTTAATTCAGTTCAAGATAATTATCTCTCCTCAAACACCCCTTGTGCTGGGCTCTCCTTGGCTAAGACTACATAACCCTCACATTGACTGGTCTGCTGGAAAGATTATTAGCTGGAGTCAGTTTTGTCACTCTTCCTGCCTGCGATCTGCTCTGCCCCCAGCTGAGGTCACTGTTGCCTCTCGTCCTGAAACTGTTGATTTGTCCTCCATTCCTGCTAATTATAATGACCTGGGACAGGTTTTTAGCAAGGATCTGGCTCTCTCTCTACCGCCTCATCGTCCTTATGATTGTGAAATTAATCTGCTCTCTGGTGCCCCTATGCCGTCTAGTAGACTTTACAATCTGTCACGTCCTGAGCGGGAGGCCATGGAAAAATACATTAAAGACTCTTTAGCTGCAGGAATTATTCGCCCATCTTCCTCTCCTGTGGGAGCGGGGTTTTTTTTTGTGGCCAAAAAGGAAGGTACTTTGCGCCCTTGTATTGACTATAGAGGGCTTAATAACATCACAGTGAAAAACAAGTATCCTCTGCCTTTAATGAACTCTGCTTTTGATTTTCTCCATGGAGCAACTGTGTTCACTAAATTGGATCTCAGGAACGCCTATCATCTGGTCAGAATTAAAGAAGGAGATGAGTGGAAGACGGCCTTTAACACGGCATTGGGTCATTTTGAATACCTGGTAATGCCTTTTGGACTCACCAATGCTCCTGGGGTTTTTCAAGCCTTGGTAAACGATGTGTTAAGGGACTTCCTGAATCGTTTTGTGTTTGTGTTTCTTGATGATATTCTTATTTTTTCCAAGAACATGTCTGACCACGCTTCCCATGTCCGCCAGGTTCTCCAAAGGCTGTTGGAGAATAAACTCTACGTGAAAGCCGAGAAGTGCGAGTTCCACGTCGATACGGTCAGTTTTTTGGGCTTCATTGTGGAGAAAGGACAGATGAGAGCGGATCCAGGGAAGGTCAAAGCAGTTGCAGAGTGGCCTACACCCACTACCCGTAAGCTACTTCAACGATTTTTGGGGTTTGCAAATTTTTACCGCCGCTTTGTGAAGAACTATAGCAAAGTCGTGGCGCCTCTTAATAAGCTCACCTCCACACTTGTCCCATTTCGTTGGACCCCAGAAGCAGAGCAGGCTTTTTATGAGCTCAAACATCTGTTCACCACTGCTCCTATTCTAGTTCATCCTGATCCCTCCCTGCAGTTTATTGTGGAGGTCGATGCATCTGATATAGGGGTGGGGGCAGTACTCTCTCAGCGGTCCAGCCAGGATCAGAAGGTGCACCCTTGTGCTTTTTTTTCTCATACCCTTGACTCCTCCGAGCGTAACTATGATGTTGGTAACAAGGAGCTGCTAGCAGTGAAATTGGCATTGGAGGAGTGGAGGCATTGGTTAGAAGGAGCTGAGCACCCATTTATTGTGTGGACTGACCATAAGAACTTGGCCTATATTCAGTCAGCCAAACGTCTAAATTCTCGCCAAGCTCGTTGGGCCTTGTTTTTTGGAAGGTTTGACTTCACCATTACCTATCGTCCTGGGTCTAAGAATGTCAAGCCTGATGCTCTGTCCCGCCAGCACGCTCCTGAGGAGCAGCCTCCCAGTCCAGACACCATCGTCTCCCCTTCCTCAGTGGTGGCAGCTGTTTCCTGGGAGATTGAATCTGCAGTAAGGGAGGCTCAGCGAGCACAGCCGGATCCGGGTAATGGCCCACCTAACCGCCTGTTTGTTCCCGATTCAGCTCGTTCTCAGGTCCTTCAATGGACACACAACTCCAAACTTGCGTGTCATCCGGGAAGGAACCGCACTGTGTCACTCCTCAGGCGTCACTTTTGGTGGCCTTCCATGGAGGCAGATACCCGGGCATTCGTCTCCGCCTGCTCCATTTGTGCCAGGGGGAAGGCTTCTCATCGTCCACCTGCTGGTCTGTTGCATCCATTACCTGTTCCCAGTCGTCCCTGGTCCCATATAGCAGTTGACTTCGTCACTGGGTTGCCCACCTCCCAAGGTAACACTGTCATTCTCACCATTGTTGACCGTTTTTCTAAGGCAGTTCATTTTGTGGCCCTTCCAAATCTCCCTACAGCCTATGAAACTGCTGATCTATTGGTGAACAACGTTTTCCGCCTTCATGGTATTCCATTGGACATTGTTTCAGACAGGGGTCCTCAATTTGTATCTCATGTTTGGAAATCATTCTGTAAAGCATTGGGTGCAACTGTGAGTTTATCGTCTGGTTTCCATCCCCAGTCCAACGGCCAAACGGAGAGGGCTAACCAGGATCTGGAGGCTGCCCTACGGTGTGTTGCGGCTGCCAACCCTGCTTCGTGGAGTACACATCTGGCTTGGGTGGAGTATTCACATAATTCTCTAACCAGTGCTGCCACAGGACTGTCTCCCTTTGAGGCCTCTTTAGGCTATCAGCCACCGTTGTTTCCCTCCCAGGAAGAGGAATTGGCTGTTCCCTCCGTCCAATTGAACCTTCGCAGATGTCGTAGGGTTTGGAAAGATGCACGCGCTGCTCTACTACGCTCTGCTGAGAACAATCGTCGGGTCGCTGACCTCCATCGGGTAGAGGCTCCCAAATACAAACCAGGTCAGAGTGTTTGGCTTTCTTCCAAGGATGTCCCACTCAGAGTAGAATCTAAGAAATTGGCCCCACGCTATATTGGGCCTTTTGTGGTGGAACGTGTCATCAATCCATCTGCTGTCAGATTGAAGCTGCCAAGCTCTATGAGGATTCATCCTACTTTTCATGTGTCTCAACTTAAACCAGTATCCTCCAGTCCTCTCTGCCCTCCTTCCAAGCCCCCTCCGCCCGCCCGGATCATAGATGACCACCCTGCATATACTGTCCAGCGGCTGTTGGACGTTCGTCGCCGTGGCCGGGGTTATCAATATCTGATAGACTGGGAAGGATACGGTCCGGAGGAGAGGTCCTGGGTTCGTCGGTCCTTCATCCTGGACCCTCAGCTGCTCAGAGACTTTCACCTAGCCCATCCTGAGAAGCCTGGTGGGTCGCCAGGAGGCTCCCGTTGAGGGGGGGTGCTGTTATGGGCGGGCTGTTTTTCTGTTGTGTTTCTGTTTTTTTCCTTTTCCCTATATGGTCTGCGGTCTGGCATGGGCATGTGACTGGCTACCTGGGCTGTGACGTGGTATCTACCTCCTGTGGAACTACACACCTCTTCATCAAGCCCAGCTGTTATAAGACCTGGCTCTTCACTCCAGCCCTTGCCAGTTTATTCAGTTACTATCGGTAAAGTCACGGTGCCTCTGAGTTCTACGTTTTTTCCTTGCGATCAAATATTTTTCTAACTCCTCGTCTCTTTGTGCCCCCAGTGTTCTACGCCGCCTGCCTGCCTGCCTGCCGACCAGCTCAACATAGCCCTATACAGCCCCATGCCTATTTTGTTTTTTCCTGTTTTTGTGAATAAATACCTGAGTTTGCCTTCATCTGGTTCTGAGTTCTGCTTTTGGGTCCTATCTTACTAAACCCTAACAATAAGTCATAGTTCAGTGTGTTGGAGCTACAATAAGTCATAGTTCAGTGTGTTGGAGCTACAATAAGTCATAGTTCAGTGTGTTGGAACTACAATAAGTCATAGTTCAGTGTGTTGGAGCTACAATAAGTCATAGTTCAGTGTGTTGGAGCTACAATAAGAATATTCTTACACCGTCGGAATCGAAGAGCGACAGACAGGAGGAGGATGACAGGTAATTAAAGATTCAATGGTGTTACATTGTTTATTAGAACTGGACAATGTCTTCATTAACCACGTGGACCCTATAGCTGTGGTATATAGCTGGACATTGTGCATTTAGATCAAATCTATGGTTGTTGTGAACGTGTGGCTGGTGATCACTGCTGAGTCTGGAGTCTCGCCGTGTGTGTTTTGAGTCCCGCAGTGACAGGTTGACATTGACAGGCTGCAGCTTATTATTATCGTTTGTATCCTTGTTGTTCCAAACTTCCAGTATAATAACGTTGATGTGCATTGTTATGTTACGCCGTTGTGTGTGTGTGTGTGTGTGTGTGTGTGTGTGTGTGTGTGTGTGTGTGTGTGTGTCTGTGTGTGTGTTCAGCACAAACAAGGGACTAAATTATTTTCGCTCCTATGCCACCAAAAATAATGTGGAACGCCCTACCAACAGTCATTAAGACATGTGAATCCCTTGACTCCTTCAAAACTGCTCTCAAAGGGCACCTACGGACGGCTGCAATTCGAATGAAAGCTGAACCCCCCCCCACCGCCCCCGTTTCCCCCCTCACTGTATGTTTCTTTTCCCTTTTTGACACTCCTACAACCAGCAATGTCCGCGTGTATCTGTGTGTGTATGTGTGTATCTATGTGGCCGTCATGAGCAGAGTATGTGACTTATTAGTACCAGTAGGGGGCGAGAGAGAGAGAGAGAGAGAGATAGTGATGTGCCTGCTAAAGAGAGAGAGAGAGAAAGAGAGAGAGGGGGGGGGGGGGGGAATTGCACCACTCAGTTCACACAGGTTTGATTTTTAAGTGGTGCAACGCACCCAGTGTTGGGCAGAGGCCTCTACTCTCTGTGTTGCTCCATGATGCCACCCAGCGTTGGGCAGAGGCCTCTACTATCTGTGTTGCACCATGATGCCACCCAGTGTTGGGCAGAGGCCTCTACTCTCTGTGTTGCTCCATGATGCCACCCAGCGTTGGGCAGAGGCCTCTACTATCTGTGTTGCTCCATGATGCCACCCAGCGTTGGGCAGAGGCCTCTACTCTCTGTGTTGCTCCATGATGCCACCCAGCGTTGGGCAGAGGCCTCTACTCTCTGTGTTGCACCATGATGCCTCCCAGCGTTGGGCAGAGGCCTCTACTCTCTGTGTTGCACCACCCAGCGTTGGGCAGAGGCCTCTACTCTCTGTGTTGCTCCATGATGCCACCCAGCGTTGGGCAGAGGCCTCTACTCTCTGTGTTGCTCCATGATGCCACCCAGCGTTGGGCAGAGGCCTCTACTCTCTGTGTTGCTCCATGATGCCACCCATGCCAATTTGGGAACCGCTGCCATAAAGCATTACACTTGTTTACAAGAGGGCCCACCTTGTTCAATTCATCAAAACATTTAGAGACGTACGAATATACACAATTAAGTATATAGTCAAAACAGGAAATCATCATAGGAGGTCAAAGGGGAACAGATGAGGATGACAATACTCTGCTCAGATCTACAAGCTCACCATGACTGAATGACACCAGAGTTTTCAAATGTATGCAATGGGAAGCGACGCGTTGTGAGCTTGTAGATCGGCTATTTTCGAATGGCCGAAATTTGAATATATATATAAATACGTGGTTAATGTATTTTTATAATAATAATCTAAATCTACAAAGTAACTAAAGTTTTCAAATAATTGTAGTTAAAAGTATATTTGCCTCTGAGATTTAGTGGAGTAGAAATATAAAAGTAGCCTACTGAATACTGCAAAGTAAAAAATTAATAAAACACAACAAAAACTCAAAATTGTACTTAAACTTAAGTGGTGCATTTGAACCAGAACTGTACCGTTCTTTGTACGTCTCTAAATGTTTTGATTAATTGAACAATTGGTTCAGAAAAACAGAAAAGCCCAGAAAAAACATTTTTCGACACTGAGGCTGTGGTCTGAACTCGGAAGAAAATTCGCTGCTCGTTTAAACGCATTCTAATAAAAAAAAAATCAACTAACGTTTAGAATGCTATTTTGTGTTCCGATCCATACAGGAATTAGAAGGTTAATACTTTATTGCATCTGAGTGTGTATTTTATGTTTACTAGCAGACTAAAGTGAGCTGCCAGTGCTTCCTCCTTTCTTTCTGTCACAGAGCAAAGGAGGAAGCACTGTGGCAGGCAGTCTGTGCACATAACCCAGCCCAGGAAGGAAGCCACTGAGCCAGACGCGCCCACCACCTTTAGTTTTGACAACTTAGCAGATTTCAGGCTGAGAAAAATGAGGGTTTTATCTCTGGCGCCTGTCAACACGATTTGTCCCCAATTCACCAGAAAAAGTAGCTAGATTTCAGATTTCAGATTTTTATTGAAGGGACAGCCCCTTGAGATGCAGCATCTCATTTTCAAGAGGGACCCATAAAAAACAAAATACAGAAAAGCATACTGTACACAAATACACAGAATATGCAGTACACAGATACAAACAGATATACAAATACATACATATATACACAAATAGCTTGCTCACCATCTTCCACCTACACCACCAACCACCACATAATACACAGTGTAGATAAGGTCACAGTGCAGATATCTCAGGGTCATAAATGATTACAGTCAGGTTAGAAGCATAGACAAGTTGAGTCTAGATGTGAATGTAAGGAGGTCCTGAAGCAACTATATGACGAGATGGATCTAAGATATAGAGGGAGGTTGTTCCAATCGAATGGGGCTTTGTAGGAGAAAGACCTACGCCCAACCACATTGGAGATTTTGGGGATTTTAAAGTAAGGGTATTGTAGATGTCTTAGTGGATAGGATGAGGTAGACTGAGTCAGGTACTGTTTTAAGTAAGCAGGGCACCTAAAATAAATGCATTTATAAGTGAAGAGATACCAGTGTAGTTGCCGTCTTGATTTAGGCTGAAACCAATTGAGTGATTTGTACATGAGACAGTGGTGGGTATCATATGGGCATCTCAATACAAACCTGCACAGGGAGTTGTATAAAACATTTAAAGGTTTAAGATGAGAGTCAGTCGTGTTCAGATACACAACATCTGCGTAGTCAATAATGGGAAGTATCACTTGAGCAATAATTATTTTCCTAACATCAAAGGAGAAGCAATTAATAGAACGGTAAAGTGAGCTTAGGCAACCATAGGTTTTTTTAGTAACGTAGTCTATGTGTGGTTTAAAGGTAAGCTCTGGGTCGAGCCACACTCCAAGATATTCAAAGGAGTCAACTTTCTCAAGTTGAGAGCCATTTGAAAAACTAATGCCTATTCCAAGTGTGCTTGCTTGACTGTGTCGTGTGCCAAACACTGCTGCAGGAATTTCTCGCCAGAAGCTTTTCACTAATTCAGTCGCTATAGGGGGGGGGGGGGGGTCTGGAAAGAAGCTAAATATGGCGACAAATCCGCTAAGTTGGCAACGCTGTGAGTTGGACTACAACACGTTCATTTAATAGAACTCAGAAGAGCGGAGCGCAGACCCAGACAGACAGACAGACAGACAGACAGGAGGAGGATGACAGGTAATTAAAGATTCAATGGTGTTACATTGTTTATTAGAACTGGACAATGTCTTCATTAACCACGTGGACCCTATAGTTGTGGTATATAGCTGGACATTGTGCATTTAGATCAAATCTATGGTTGTTGTGAACGTGTGGCTGGTGATCACTGCTGAGTTTGGAGTCTCGCCGTGTGTGTTTTGAGTCCCGCAGTGACAGGTTGACATTGACAGGCTGCAGTTTATTATTATCGTTTGTATCCTTGTTGTTCCAAACCTCCAGTATAATAACGTTGATGTGCATTGTTATGTTACACCGTTGTGTGTGTGTGTGTGTGTGTGTGTGTGTGTGTGTGTGTGTGTGTGTGTGTGTGTTCGGCACAAACAAGGGACTAAATTATTTTCGCTCCTATGCCACCAAAATGTGCCCTTTTCCCCTCGCTGTATGTTTATTTTCCCTTTTTGGCACTCAGCCAAACCAGCAATGTCCGTGTTTATCTATGTGGCCGTCATGAGCAGAGTATGTGAATTATTAGTACCAGTAGGGGGCGCCAGAAACAGAGAGATAGTGATGTGCCAGAGAGAGAGAGAGAGAGTGAGAGAGAGAGAGAGAGAGAGAGGGGGGGGGGGGGGGGGGGGGGGGGGAATTGCAACACTCAGTTCACACGGGTGTGGTTTTTAAGTGGTGCAACCACTTCCTTAAAGGACTGTGTGTGTGTGTGTGTGTGTGTGTGTGTGTGTGTGTGTGTGTGTGTGTGTGTGTGTGTGTGTGTGTGGCTGGGTATGAGCACGAAAACAGCATGGTTGTTTTTCACCACCTGTGCGCAACCTAACACACACACAAACACACACGCACATATTAACTGTATATATGGTGATTTTGGGTGTGCCAGTACAGTAAGTACAGTACCGTACAGTACAGTACAGTACAGTACAGATTTTACGGGGGCCAGTTTAGAATTGCAGCCGTCCGTATAGGGGCCCTTTGAGTCACATGTCTTAACACTACGAAGTCTGAAAAAATTTCACTACTACTCAGTCGGCTGAACGGTCAAGGGGACCGTGTTTTTGGTGCGATTTGATTGGCCACTCTCTCCCCCGTCCCTCTCTAGCTGGAGAAGACATTGTTCAAGCCTGCATCCCATTTCCAACGAATTAAATCATAATATGTTTCTTAACACATGTTTTCACTCCTAAAATGTATAAAACTAATAATACATGTGAAATATATATATTTTGCCGTTGCCCGTTAGTACTATATTGCAACATGCCTTTTGTTGTTCTTTTTTTCCTTCCAAAAGAGCAAAGATCACTTTTCTTGTGTGTTATCAATGTAATTGTCTCCACCAGGCCGAAGGCATGTGGGGAGAGTATGTTTTGCACTCTGTCCGTCCGTGTGTGTGTCCGTGTGTCCGTCCGTCCGTCCGTCCGTGTGTGTGTCCGTGAGCAGCTAATCTCGGCCACCGTTAACCCGGTCGATGCCAAATTTTGCACACACACTCCCTGGATGCCAACGATGAACCTCTGCCCCAAACTTTCCAGAACGGCCTGTTATAGCGCCACCAGGAGGCCGCTTTGTGCAAAACAAGTTTTTGCACAGTACACCTACAAATCTTGTCCAAACATCACGCAAATTTGTACACAGTCTCTCTAGAGCCATTCAACGAAACGGGTCTTTCAGATTTATCAGACTCCATCCTGATTGGTTAAGATTGGCTTCCAAAGTTCACAGGAGTGCTCAGTTTCAAACAAAATGCTGCAAATCATGAACACATCGCCTGATTTCCGTGAAATTGTGCACCCACATTCCCACTAGGCCGAGGACGAAATGCCACATGAACAATTTGAAGGGGACCGTGTTTTTGGTGCGATTTGATTGGCCACTCTCTCCCCCGTCCCTCTCTAGCTGGAGAAGACATTGTTCAAGCCTGCATCCCATTTCCAACGAATTAAATCATAATATGTTTCTTAACACATGTTTTCACTCCTAAAATGTATAAAACTAATAATACATGTGAAATATATATATATTGCCGTTGCCCGTTAGTACTATATTGCAACATGCCTTTTGTTGTTCTTTTTTTCCTTCCAAAAGAGCAAAGATCACTTGTCTTTTCTTGTGTGTTATCAATGTAATTGTCTCCACCAGGCCGAAGGCATGTGGGGAGAGTATGTTTTGCACTCTGTCCGTCCGTGTGTGTGTCCGTGTGTCCGTCCGTCCGTCCGTCCGTGTGTGTGTGTGTCCGTGAGCAGCTAATCTCGGCCACCGTTAACCCGGTCGATGCCAAATTTTGCACACACACTCCCTGGATGCCAACGATGAACCTCTGCCCCAAACTTTCCAGAACGGCCTGTTATAGCGCCACCAGGAGGCCGCTTTGTGCAAAACAAGTTTTTGCACAGTACACCTACAGATCTTGTCCAAACATCACGCAAATTTGTATACAGTCTCTCTAGAGCCATTCAACGAAACGGGTCTTTCAGATTTATCAGACTCCATCCTGATTGGTTAAGATTGGCTTCCAAAGTTCACAGGAGTGCTCAGTTTCAAACAAAATGCTGCAAATCATGAACACATCGCGTGATTTCCGTGAAATTGTGCACCCACATTCCCACTAGGCCGAGGACGAAATGCCGGACACATGAACAATTTCAACTCAGCCTCAAGGTGGCGCTATAACTGGCCGAAAAGTGTTTTTACCTCTAACTGCACGGATCTGTGGATAACTTTGTATGCCAACTCCCTAGAGGCCAAGGAAAAACCTTTGTCTGGAATTTTTCACATCTGCTCTTTATAGCGCCACCAGGAGGCCGACATATGTAAAACACATTTTCTATTATTACTCCTTCAGATTTTATCCAAATTTCACGCAAATCGGTACACATGATCTCCATAGTCATGTGATCAAGACAGGTTTTTTTGATTTCTCATATTCCATCCTGGTTGGCCACGATTGGCTCCTACACTTTTCAGCAGTAGCCCGCTTTGTACAAATCGCCACAACTCCTCAACGCAGCGTCCGATTGCGATGAAACTGTGCACGCATATTCCCACTAGGCCGAGGACGACATGCCACAATTTTTTCATCCAAATCAGCCTCACGGTGGCGCTATAACAGGCCAATTCCTGTTTTTAGCTATAACTGCATCGATCTGTATACAACTTATGTATGCACACATGGAAAAACATTGTACCTGCATCCCTCCAACACGAACCTCCGGCCCAAATCTTCCTCAACAGCCTGTTATAGTGCCACCATGAGGCCACAACCTGACCTGCCCTGGTGGAGACCTGTGCCGATTGGCACTTTATCTAGTTAATATATGTGACCCCACGCGATGTACAGACTGCTTGACTAGGCATGTAAACATGACATAATTGTATTAATGTTTAAGTGTAATGATGTTATTGACCGGATTGTCCGTAGTCCTCCAGCCGTTAGCTTACAGTTGCTAATATTATAAGCTAACAACATTACTAAAGCCAATGTATTGCATTAAATGCGGCCTGTCCGCGGTAAATTACTTATACAAGTGAGTCGCGTTATATCTACCTAAATTACCAGCCAAAGTACATTCCAAATAAACAATTATTAGCCACGTTATGTTGTTATATCAGTTTAATTAATAAAAAACATCGTTCACAATACGGCCGTTAGCACTGTGAATTCAACATCCGGTGAGGAGAGGATACGGATCGTGTATGTGTTGTGTATGGAAATCAACGCATACAGTGGCTTACCGGATGTAAGCCTTGCACACTAAATAGAAAGCCTGCAGCCTGGTGATACAAAAAATAAACTCCACACGTGAAATGCCACTGCATGTTGAGGAGAAACCCCAGCTCAGCTGCTGTTTATAACATCGCGCAGTTATTGAATTCATGAACATTTACATGCTTCCCTGAGAGGGAGAGAGAGAGAGAGAAAAAGGAAAGTTCCACGGATCTGGTCGCTTGCAGAAAAGTTTACAGATAAAGAAGGACGGACAGGCTGAACTATTTTGACTGACAAAGAGCTGGCGATATTTAGCCTATATGCCAGAATAGGCTGTGCTGTGAAACAAATTAATCCACAGCAGCAGGCCTACATACGTTCCACGTCGCTTGCAGAAAGAACTGTTCTTTTGACTGACAAAACATTTAGCGGTTCGGGAGGTCTATCTGGTTGGAATTATTCCAAACACTTTTTATTTTGTATCGCGCATCGGCAAGCGTTCTCGCTTCATGGAAAGTAAATGTCGGGTCGAGTCTAACCGAGCATTCAATAATAATAATAATAATAACAATGACAATAATCATTGTATTCATATTCCTATTATCTTATCAAAATAATAAACAAATTCCAAGTTAATTAACCAGCCAAACGTATATGATTTAATTCGTTGGACATGGAATGCAGGCTTGAACAACAACAACAATGCCGTCTCCAGCTGTCTGTTTGTGTGTTCTTTTTCTTTAGATCATAACTCGCTCATTTTTTGCTCATTTAAATTTTTTTTAAAAAATACCATGTAAACTATGGAATTGGGGCTTTCATTTGGTATATAAGGCGCTATATAAGGCGCTCTCTACGAAACGATATCAAGTGAAAAGGAAATGTCGGGGAATCACCATTAACGTCACCATTATCAAGCAGCGCAAACAAAAGGGGGAGAAAGGGGGAAGGCGGTCGATTGGGCCGATTATAGTCAGACTGAGTAAGAGATATATGCCTAAAATCATATTTACAAAACGTTTCAAATGGGAAAAAAAACAGAGATGATTTCAATCGAATATTTAGACAAAGTCATGCAAGGGGAACTTTCTCTGGACTCCATGGGCTGAGAAAATAAACATTGAAATCTCAAATTCGGTCAGAACGGCTGCTCAGACTTCCTAGTGTTAATGACTGTTGGTAGGTGTACGGATATAATTAAACTTTGCTGTTTCATAACTTTGTTCAACTATTGATTCAACCCTCCGTATGGGGGTGTAACAAACAGGTATAGTAAATTGTGATTTAAACACACACCGTTATATTACTCGAACACACACTTCCTCCAAGTTGTAATAAGGCTCTCAAACATTTACTTATTTTCCAGCCATTTTATTACTAAAAACTCATAACACACTCACACACGTACAAACACACTTCTACTAAACTTGTGTACAGTAAAAGCCTTATTTGCTTTGTCTGGCCCGTGTTTAGATATAGTTCAAATAGCTTCCACAACTAAATGTTCTTCAATCAATAGCACAAGATTCAGAGGTCGCGACTTTAGTCGCGTTAGTAGCATTAGGTAATAAACTGAAACACAAAAGAAACACAAACACATACTATTCATTCACAGATCTAGCGACTGCACAAGCGTATCACTATGACAGAGTATTTACCGTACTTATTAACACATTATAAAGACTTACGCAAACGCCATGTCTCCTGTTCACTACATTGCTTTCGAATTAACTGGAATGGTACACGCATATGCGTTATCTCTGTGAAAGCACGCCTCTCGACATCTGATACTTCCTTCCTCATGCTATTGTCATCAATTATCGACTTGTGCCCCACTAGTATGCATACTAAGCATTCCTTCTAGCAGTAGTTGGTATAACACATTTTACCCCCAATTTACTGTATTGATATCTACATCCCTGAGATACTGTAATTGGTTGATAAGAGGATTTCTGTTCTTATATAACACAGAGTATTTCTATATATATAGGCAGTGAACTTCCTTAGTAACACTAACATCTATACATATACAACACAACATGCAGTTACATATATAAGCTGGGTTGGCACTTAATATCCACCACCCGGAATAAACGCGACAGTAGGGCGTTCCACATTTTGGTGGCATATAATAATAATAATAATAATAAAACTTTATTTGTATAGCACCTTTCATGGCATGAAATGCAGCTCAAAGTGCTTTACAGAGTAATGGAGAAGGGGGAAAAAAGCAAGGCATGAACTTTAAAAAACAAGCAGTGATGCAATACAGTGAGGACATGAATAACAAAAGATTAAATATCATATAGGACGTCGATATTTATTACTGTAGAATTAGTCCCCATGTGGGACAATAGAGATTAGAATTCCTAAGATGAAGCAGTGAATTAATATTCCTAAAATTAAGCAGTGAATTAATATTCATAAGATGAAGCAGTGAATTAATCATAAGATGAAGCAGTGAATTAATATTCCTAAAATGAAACAGTGAATTAATATTCATAAGATGAAGCAGTGAATTAATATTCCTAAAATGAAGCAGTGAATTAATATTCATATTCGTGTATAGCGTTTTGTTTGTAATTGAGAACGTGTCTTTTTTAATATATTTTTTATCCCACAATTTTGTAACCCATTTTTCACCCCTGTGTCAATCATCTAATGTGATCCTGGGCTCTACACACCCTCCACCAACCTAGTCCCCATATATGGGGGACAAGGGGAGACCAACCTAGTCCCCATATATGGGGGACAAGGGGAGACCAACCTAGTCCCCATATATGGGGGACAAGGGGAGACCAACCTAGTCCCCATATATGGGGGACAAGGGGAGAGCAACGGACTTGAACTCATGCTTCCTTCATGCCTGAGTGTCCAAGTTGCTCCTTTACACCTGACAGGGGGGAGTTTCCCTGGTTGGACGTAGCGCGTGGAAGGAACACGTTATTCCAACCAGTTCCTTTCCCCTCCATCAGGCGTCCCGGCTGGCCAGGGGGAGGCAGTTTAGAGACCAGGATTACTGCATGTTTTTTGTGAGGGTACCTACCCTATAGGGGACACGGGGAGAACATGTGAGGGTACCTACCCTATAGGGGACACGGGGAGAACATGTGAGGGTACCTACCCTATAGGGGACACGGGGAGAACATGTGAGGGTACCTACCCTATAGGGGACACGGGGAGAACATGCAAACTCCACACAGAACGGCCATTTCGTCAACCCCGCCTTCGGGTATGGGCGCTGATGACGCGGAGGAGGAAACACGCCGCCACACGAGAACGTGTGTGTTAATAGTTATTCATGTAGAATCATGTTCACCTACACTCGCATGTATAAATGCAGCTATTTTCAATGTCTTTACCATTTTAGCAACGGTGACGTGTTGTGACTGTGAGTGACATCATCTGTTGTGTACTTTTATCATTCCTTACTCTGAGGTTAGCAAAGGCTATGGATCCACTTTAGTTCATCAACATCTTCTACAGAATGAGTGAAACATACAATGTAGAGATTAATGATTAACCAACTCTCCTACACAGCCCTACAGGCTTAAAGGGACACTTCACCCTTTTAAATGAATGATTAGCCAACTCTCCTACTCAGCCCTACAGGCTTAAAGGGACACTTCACCCTTTAAAGGTATATTCAGTGATTTCACTCAAAAAACCTTAGGTTTCGTTTTTGGCTGTGGGACCCAGCCTTTCGTCCAATCAGGATAGAGAGTCAAAAACGAAACCTAAGGTTTTTTGACCCCCAGGGGTTAACTGGGGACAGGGAGGAACTCCTTATATGGTCAGCACACTCTATAGTAGGGAGGATTATCACAACAAAACAAAAAAATAAGTGATATTTGAATTAAGTGAAATCACTGAATATACCTTTAATATGAATGATTATCCAACTCTCCTACACAGCCCTACAGGCTTAAAGGGACACTTCACCCTTTTAAATGAATGATTAACCAACTCTCCTACTCAGACCTACAGGCTTAAAGGGACACTTCACCCTTTTAAATGAATGATTAACCAACTCTCCTACACAGCCCTACAGGCTTAAAGGGACACTTCACCCTTTTTACAAAAATATATATGTTAAGTTTTGTTGTTTTGTTTGTTTTAGGTTGTTATTAGACAAAGTAAAAGATGAGTGTTATTTGTTTTTCATTTGCTGCTTGCTTCTTTTTTTAGGGATTTTAGCTATTTTTTAACAGTGGCATTCGAGCATGGGGCTAAATATGTATTTGTTTACAAGATATTATGGCAATTATTTTTGTTTATTATTTACTATAGTCCTACTAGACCACAAGAAATTACATCTGGCCACAAAAGATCACGGGATCTACTGAATGTGAAGATAGTCTACTGGGGGGAAGCCACACTGTGTCATATAGGCTCAATTTGTCAGTTTGACATATTCAGTAGATCCTGTTATCTTTTGTGGCCAGATGTAATTTATTGGGCTCTAGTAGGACTATAGAAGGGGCCCATAGCATGGGGGCCCCATGGCGTGCGGGCCCCCATGGCGTGCGTGAGCACATAATCTTCGTGGTTTTATTATGTTTTATCATCTTTTTGACCTAAATGTATCTCAGCCAATTTCAGGCCCTCAAACCCAGCAGTCCTACCGCATGGTCCAGTTTCCTCCAAGGGCCCCTGAGAGCCAAGGTCCCCTGGGAGCCAAGGGCCCCTGGGATCTAAGGGCCCCTGAGAGCCAATTGTCCCTGAGAGCCAAGGGCCCCTGAGAGCCAAGGGCCCCTGGGATCTAAGGGCCCCTGAGAGCCAAGGGTCCCTGAGAGCCAAGGGCCCCTGAGAGCCAAGGGCCCCTGAGAGCCAAGGGCCCCCTGAGAGCCAAGGGCCCCCTGAGAGCCAAGGGCCCCTGGCCCTATGGTTAATTTGGCCCTGATTACATGTGACATCTGACACAGCATCGTATGGGGAATCCATTCCTTACAGCTCATGAATGATTGACACTTTCCTGTTGATTGACAGGAATGACCTGACGGAGGAGGAGTGACGTTTCCTTCAACACTTTAATAAGGTAAGACTCTGAGTGACAGCTGTCAATCATTACTGATGTCATTATAAACACTGAGTGACAGCTGTCAATCATTACTTTCAATTCAATTCAATTCAATTACATTTTATTATAGTGTCAAATCACAACAAGTTGTCTCAAGACACTTAGAGCAGCAATATTGAGACAATGGTAACGAAAAACTCCTCCTTTAGGAAGAAACGTCATGAGGCAGAACCCGACTCTAGGGTGGGCGGCCATCTGCCTCCACCGTGTCGGGGGGGGGGGGGGGGGGGGGGGGGAGAGGGGGAATAGGAAGAAAGAAAAAGAAGAGAGATAGACAGGGTGGGCTCTGTGGAGGGGTCTGGTCCACATCTGGTCCAGGTCGAGCTCTGTGAGGCCGGGTCCACGGTCACACTTCTGGTGTTCTCCATGAAGAGGTCTGGTCCACGGTGTAATGTCTGTCGATGTGTCTCACAGGACATATAATATCACAAGCAGACTCAGTGAGTTCTCATGTCAGTTGTAGTATTTATTTAACTTCCCTCCAAAAGCTTGGGCAATACATTAACTTCCTTCATGACGTGGACCGGATGTCCACGTCACTCAAGACACAACACAACAACTCTTAAAGTGACAAGACCCCTGTCTCAGTAACTTCACTCATTACATCTCCCCCTCCAAGACCCCTGTCTCAGTAACTTCACTCATTGCATCTCCCCCTCCAAGACCCCTGTCTCAGTAACTTCACTCATTACATCTCCCCCTCCAAGACCCCTGTCTCAGTAACTTCACTCATTAAATCTCCCCCTCCAAGACCCCTGTCTCAGTAACTTCACTCATTACATCTCCCCCTCCAAGACCCCTGTCTCAGTAACTTCACTCATTACATCTCCCCCTCCAAGACCCCTGTCTCAGTAACTTCACTCATTACATCTCCCCCTCCAAGACCCCTGTCTCAGTAACTTCACTCATTACATCTCCCCCTCCAAGACCCCTGTCTCAGTAACTTCACTCATTACATCTCCCCCTCCAAGACCCCTGTCTCAGTAACTTCACTCATTACATCTCCCCCTCCAAGACCCCTGTCTCAGTAACTTCACTAATTACATCTCCCCCTCCAAGACCCCTGTCTTAGTAACTTCACTCATTACATCTCCCCCTCCAAGACCCCTGTCTCAGTAACTTCACTCATTACATCTCCCCCTCCAAGACCCCTGTCTCAGTAACTTCACTCATTACACACGGTCACACTCGGCAGTCAGTTGGGGGTTAATATTAGAGGTCCACAGAACTGCGACAGGGAGGACGAAAAGAGACTCCGGGGAGAGATTCCCTGGATGTGTCACGTCCTGTCCCAGA
The DNA here is from genome assembly GCF_964188405.1 of Protomyctophum parallelum. Taxonomy (NCBI): domain Eukaryota; kingdom Metazoa; phylum Chordata; class Actinopteri; order Myctophiformes; family Myctophidae; genus Protomyctophum; species Protomyctophum parallelum. The sequence goes on along the minus strand of NC_139697.1, from coordinate 50,214,424 downwards.
ACGTCCCATGCCTGGTCCGCCACCCTTATGTTCTCTCCTACCTACCCTGTGTGTTCCCCTCCCCCAGCCTACCTGAGAGACAGTTTCCTCCTGGGAACACAGCTGTGGACACTTGTGCCTACTAATGACTTTGGGATTTAAGTGGTGTGTTTGTGGGACTCTGGGTCGGTTTATAGTTTGGTTCTACGCCAGCTTTGCGCTGCTGTTCCTGTATGTTTTAGTTCCTGCCCTGTGTGGCGTTTCCTGTGTTCTTTTGATTCCTAAGTTAAGTAAAGTGTTTTATATCAGTCATTCTTGTGTTCGGTCTCCTGCTTGGTTCCACACACATACTCCGGGTCGGCAGCCTGACAGTATAAACCGACCATAATATGGAACCAGCATGGAGCGGGTCGGAGGGGGAGAGCTGCGAGGACCACCAGGAGGGTGGTTTGGAGCGGATTTTGGACGAACGCTTTGCGGCGTTAGAAGCGAGAATCGCCGGTCCCCTCACCCTTATGATGCTGTCGCTCCGGGGGCTCAACTTGAATCCGGCGGTACGTCGAGTTCCCACTAGGGAAGTGGGAACGCAAACCGTGCCGACTGTGCGTAATGCTGCGACACAAACCGTGCCAATGGAGGAGGTCAGGAGAGGCACCTTCGTCTTCGGTTCTCCGGGGATCAGTGCGGCGGAGCCGTCCTGGGGTCCTTCCGTCGAGAGAGAGAAGGCGAGTTTCAGTCAGCGGCGTTCCATGGATTTCCAGCCCGGAGAGGGAGGTCGGCATCCAGACAACAAGAGGGACCTACGGCTCAGGGAAGGCCTCTGCGTATACTGCAGCCTACCTGGCCACTGTCATCATCCGCTACCCTGTCAGACCCGTAAGGCACGTTTAAGCTTTGACGCCTTTTTTGTTATTTCTGTTTTATTGGTAAACGCTAGTTGTGCCGTGTGAGGCTTTAGTTCTAAGCGTTTCTCCTACGGAGAGCTCCTGAGTGCCCCGAGGGGGTCGTTTTAGTTTGTTCTACGTAGCCCTGAGTGATTTTTTTCTACTGTGTTTAGTTTTTTTTAGTCCTGCGAGGCTTTTTTCATTTGAGCTGTATGTGTTGTGTTGAATTTGTCTCTCACCTCTTGTCTTTTCTCTCCTGTTTTTCGTATGAGTGTTGTTGGAGTGTGTGTGTGTATGGGTTCCTGAGTATGTGTTTACTGTGCCCTGTTTGCTTGGTGTGTGTGCTGTCCGCTGTTTAGTCCTTTCCTCCCGGGTCGGCGATGACGAGATGCTGACAGGCTGCTGGGGTCTTCGTTCGGGGGTAGCGGCCCTCGCCTCGTCCCCTGTGTTCTGACTGAGGGGGGTCCGCACTCGGCAGCCTGCCTTCAGTCGTCAAGGACTCACCGCTGCCCGGTCCCCTTTCCCCCGGTCCTCCTCGTCCTCCCTTCTCCCTGGCCCCGATGCTGGACACGGCCTTTCCCCTCTGCTCTCCCCTTCCTCTGTCCGGTGGGCTCCCGGCTCATGTCGGTGGCAGGACGACTCCCACCTTCGCCGTGGTCGATGCCAGGGGGGTTCCTGCCATGCGGCCGTTGTCGGGGGTGCCATCCGGGCATGTCTGCTGGGCCCCGTGGTCCGGTTAACCGGCGCCAGTCACTGCGCTGGGGCGCGGTTCCTACCCACCCCTGGCAGTTTTCCCCACCCTTACCCCACCCTCCCCCCCCACGAGGATTCCGGATCCTGGTCTCCAGGTTGGCTTTGCCCCCCCTGTCTCCTTCTTCGGTCCCTGGGGAGCGGGCCTTTGGAGAGGGGGTGCTGTCACGTCCTGTCCCAGAACGTCCCATGCCTGGTCCGCCACCCTTATGTTCTCTCCTACCTACCCTGTGTGTTCCCCTCCCCCAGCCTACCTGAGAGACAGTTTCCTCCTGGGAACACAGCTGTGGACACTTGTGCCTACTAATGACTTTGGGATTTAAGTGGTGTGTTTGTGGGACTCTGGGTCGGTTTATAGTTTGGTTCTACGCCAGCTTTGCGCTGCTGTTCCTGTATGTTTTAGTTCCTGCCCTGTGTGGCGTTTCCTGTGTTCTTTTGATTCCTAAGTTAAGTAAAGTGTTTTATATCAGTCATTCTTGTGTTCGGTCTCCTGCTTGGTTCCACACACATACTCCGGGTCGGCAGCCTGACAGGATGTTGGATTAGTGGCAGGCCTTACTGGAGCCTATATAGTGTGCAATGTTGTTTTCGTCGACTAAAACTAAAACTAAAAATGTTCGTCGACTACCTTTTTCCACTGACGAAAACTAAATGGAAACTAAATGAAAACTATCTATGATGACTAAAACTAAGACTAAATATACTGACAATTTCGTCAACGAATAAAAACTAGACTAAAATGTTAGGAAGGGACTAGTGGACAAGAGATCCATTTTACACTTGGTTGCATGGTGAAAATAGCTGATCTACAAGCTCACAACGCGTCACGCTGCGACGCGTTGTGAGCTTGTAGATCGGCTATTTTCAGCAAGTGTAAAAATATGATGCTGTCATTATGACGGCATCAAGGCCCGCCAAAATACATTTTAGTCGACTAAATCACCTGTAGATTTAGTCGACTAAAACTAGACTAACAATAAAACATTCCGGGTGACTAAAATGTGACTAAAACTAAATGAAAACTATTCAAGAGACTAAGACTAAAACTAAAATAGAAATGTGCTGCCCAAAACAACACTGATAGTGTGTATTACAAGTACTGCTGGGAGACAGACCCACACAACAATGTATGACTATGGTATCCAGCTAGACTTGGAGAGAAGTCTAGCTGTAGGCTTTGTCGTAGAGAAAGGTTTACTGATGTCATTAAACTCTGAGTGACAGCTGTCAATCATTACTGATGTCATTATAAACTCTGAGTGACAGCTGTCAATCATTACTGATGTCATTAAACTCTGAGTGACAGCTGTCAGTCATTACTGGCGTCCCTGTAACACAAAGCGTTGCAATAATACAACATATTTTAATTAATTAATTAATTAATTAATTAATACAAATTATGTTCGTCATGTGACAGTGTGACTCATTTGAAATGCATCCTGGGACCATTACATTGAAAACCTATTTGTTCTATGACTCTTTTGAACAATTTTGAACCTATGACCTTTGACCTTTAACCCTTAATAAAAGTAAGTAAAACAACTAATATATGTTTTTATTGTGATCATTAGAATGTCTAGAACATTTATTCATTATTGACTTGGTGTGTGTGCGACCCCCCCCCCCCCCCCCACTGTAGAGCGTGCATACACCAAATCACTGAATGCTCCTTTAATGTCATGTTCATGTACAGTAGGTGTGTCCAGTTGGCTACAATGTGGAGACCTTTAATGTCATGTACAGTAGGTGTGTCCAGTTGGCTACAATGTGGAGACCTTTAATGTCATGTTTATGTAAAGTAGGTGTGTCCAGTTGGCTACAATGTGGAGAGCTTTAATGTCATGTTTATGTACAGTAGGTGTGTCCAGTTGGCTACAATGTGTAGACCTTTAATGTCATGTTCATGTACAGTAGGTGTGTCCAGTTGGCTACAATGTGGAGACCTTTAATGTCATGTTTATGTACAGTAGGTGTGTCCAGTTGGCTACAATGTGTAGACCTTTAATGTCATGTTCATGTACAGTAGGTGTGTCCAGTTGGCTACAATGTGGAGACCTTTAATGTCATGTTTATGTACAGTAGGTGTGTCCAGTTGGCTACAATGTGGAGACCTTTAATGTCATGTTCATGTACAGTAGGTGTGTCCAGTTGGCTACAATGTGGAGACCTTTAATGTCATGTTCATGTACAGTAGGTGTGTCCAGTTGGCTACAATGTGGAGACGTGTTGGCTCATAATGGAGGAAACAACAGAGTGGGATTCAGAGCAGCAGCTCTTCAGCAGGTGAAACATTATGATAGAAATGAGGATTCATTTCATGTCAAGTAGGAGTGTGTGTGTGTGTGTGTGTGTGTGTGTGTGTGTGTGTGTGTGTGTGTGTGTGTGTGTGTGTGTGTGTGTGTGTGTGTGTGTGTGTGTGAGAGAGAGAGCGAGAGACGGGAGTCGAGACATCCCTCCCTCCTCCCACGTGTGTGCAACACGCGCGTTAATAAGAACGCTTCAATAAGTATGTACACACTGAAAATCGTTTAATGGTCCACTCCAAAACTGTACAAATATATAGCCCATAGGTCTATCATGACTCTATGATATATCTATTCTAGGCCTATGTGTTTGCCAGAAAGGTCCATTGAAAGTTGAAACAGAATAGACATTCATATATAGTAATTAGGCGGCCTATTAGCCTATATGTGTCCATCAACTTAAAGTCACGGAGCATGGAGGGTCATAATCATAAAAAAATAAAGATAAAAATAAAAATAAAAAAATTGCGTTTGTCTTCTCTTCTACTGTGAAGGACAGTGAAGCCAAGCTGGGTCATGCAGGTCTCTCTCCCATCTCTCTCTCCTATGATCCCATCTCTCACACACAATTCTGGAAATTCCTGGAATAGTGGAATACAACAGGAAAAACGTTTCAGCACCACGGAGAGTGTTCTCTGCACTGACGCGGTGCGGGCCGTGAGGCCGCGGCGGTATATAAAGCAGACAGATAATAAATACTATTATAGACTAGTCACTAGAGTAAGAAAAGGGCAGTTTACTCACCTATTTGAATGGCATACGACGAGCCTTGCGTTGTGCAAAATCATCGACAATGTCTTTAATGTCCAACTCCCGGGCTCTGGTGTTTTCAATGGACAGGATTGCAAGCCCACTCAGTCTCGCCTGCCCCATGGTGCTCCGCAGGTAGGTCTTAATAAGTTTTAATTTAGAAAAGGATCTCTCGGCTGTCGCCACGGTCACAGGTAACGTCAGGAATAACAGCATGGCAGTACACACCTCAGTGAACGAGGAAGTTACGGACTGATGATCCACAAACAGCATTTTGGCAAGCTGGAACACTGACGACTCCTTAGCGATCTGTTGTTTAAAACAGACCCTGAATGACAGGAGTTGAGTGGCAAAGTCATTAGCTAGGTCCCTGTTGTAGTGGTCAGATAGACGTTTGGCCTTCTCATATAGCTCATCGTCTCCTGCATGCTGGAGGGTCATGGGGTGCAGAGCCTCAAACATGAGAGAGGTCTCGCGCATACTACGGAATCTGTGGGACAGCTGGTTGATTATTATGTCCAGATTAGCATTGAAAATATTTACTCTGAAATAGCTTTCTGCATCGGATAGTCGCTCATCTTCACACAGCTCGTCAAAATGACGTTTCTTTCTTCTTACTCTTGTAGGGTCTAATTCGAAGGTAGTATGAGCTCCCCATTTGTCTGCGAGCGTCTGTGCAGTTGTCTTTGCCTCATCAAAAGCATGCCTGTACTCAGACAAGACTTTTAACGCATTCTCCAGCAAGTTCGAGGCTTTCTGCATGTCCATGTTTGTGGTTTGGAGCAATTTAGAGACAGCATTAACACTCTCCAATATTTTCGTCTGGAGCACCACTAGACAAATGAAATTAAAAATTTCCATTGCTTTCTTCAATCCCGCTGCTTCATTACGCTCAGCCTTTTCACTAATTAGAGTTATTTTTGTCAGCGCTTTCATCACGTCCACATATCTGTAGCGTATAGCAGTAAGGGAGGTATGTCTAGAAGACCAACGGGTAGGGCATAATCGCTTCAACGTGATGTCTGGGTGAGATGAATCATCTGTGGAAATTATGCCAGTCAGCATGGCCCACCGTTTAATGCTGTGGCCAAAAAATGTATACACATTTTCTATGGTGTCATAAAACTGTTTGAGCTCTGGAATGTCTTTAACTGCATCATTGAGTACGAGGTTTAGGTTGTGTGCTGCACAATGCACATATGTTGCAAGGGGTTCTTTTTCCCTAATTCTAGCCTGGACACCAGAATAAACCCCACTCATATTGGCCGCTCCGTCATAGCCTTGCCCACGACATTTCCAGGCCATGTTTTGTAATGCTGTCTATTATTTTAATTTCCAGCTCTCTTGCAGAAGTATCTGGTGTCTCCTCAAATCCCAAAAAAGCCTCTGTTATTTTCACATCAACAGCTTCGTCCATCGGATTTCTTACTATGGTGACGTATCTATATACTTGGCTTAGCTGGTCTCGCTTGGATAGATCTTGTGTAGTATCCATAATTACAGAAAAGAACGGTGCTTGGTTTATTTCTGCCGTAATCTCTTGCTGAACTCGCTGGGACAATATATTAGCTCGTTCTGGATATCATGGCTAAGGTATTTAACTGAGCCCTCAGGCCGGTTGATCAGCTCCTTCAGCACAGGGTCATAGCTTGCCAGCAGCTGGATAATTTCAAGAAAATTCCCACTGCCCGGCTGTCCCAAACTTTCCCTGTGCCCCCGGAATGAAAGGTTGCAAATGGCTAGCGTTAGTGTCACATTAACGATACGTTCCAGCACTTGTCTCCAAAAGAGAGCTGCATTACGCACATCCCTCTCCATTTGCGCATCAATTGTGCCGCCATGTTTTTTCCACTGTTCATATATGACACAAGCTACAGTGTGCATTTGAGAGGACTGATCGGTTTTTATCTTGCTAGATATATTCTTCCAATCTTTGACTCCATTCACCCATGCGTTGTGGTAATGTGTTGAACTGCGGTCTCCAAATAGCCAGCATGGCTCGCAGTACGCACAATCCAGTTTAGGAGAGTAGCAAAGCCAGCTACGGGGCAGTTTTAAACCAGCTTGTGTTGTTGTATGGTAATGTGCCTCAGAAAAAGAACGGTTGCTTTTTTCATTAATTGGGAAAGGGCCTCTGGGTTTACAAGATCCTTTAACTATGACATACCGTTTTATATCAGCTGAAACATTTTCATCAAAAAAGCCCCGGTCTGTGGGCCACTGCTGAAGTGGCTCGTTTTCGTTGTCCAAGTCCAACTCATCTTGCTGCTCCTGTTCCGATTCTGCATTGGAATTAGTGTCCGACTCCGCCGGTGCCACCTCCATTTCCTTCTCATTGTCATGGTCAGGCATTGATTGATTGATTGAAATATTTATTAACAGTTTGTAGAATTTACAGTACATTTTAAGCACAAACTCAATACAAAGACTGTCAACTGTGAGTGGACGACCCAATTAAGCATTACACTAGTTTACAACAGGGTCCACATTGTTCAATTCATCAAAACATTTAAAGACATACAGACATTTAGAGACATACAAATAGACATTTCTATGTAGCTAAAGTACAGAACAGGAATTCATCATATTTGAAGCAAAAAAGGGAAAAGATACAATATACAGTGAGGGAAAATGGGGGGGGGGGGGGGGGGGTGGATTCAGATTTTACAGAGGCCAGTTTCGAATTGCAGCCATCCGTAGGTGCCCTTTGAGAGCGGTTTTGAAGGAGTCAAGGGATTCACATGTCTTAATGACTGTTGGTAGGGCGTTCCACATTTTGGTGGCATAGGAGCGAAAATAATTTAGTCCCTTGTTTGTGCCGAATCTGGGTTGTACATGGTTTGTTGCACTCCCTCTGGTGTTGTGGGTGTGGACTTCGTTTACATTAAGGAAGTATTTAGACAGGTACATGGGTATCTTGGTGGTGTATCGAATCTTGTGGACCAGACCCATTGCAAGATGCTGTACTCTGTCGTCGACCCTAAGCCATCCCAGCCTGTCAAAGTGGGCAGGGGTGAGGTGGGTTCGGGGGGTGAGGCCAAGTAGGAGCCTGACCAGTTTGTTTTGGGAGGTCTGGAGCCTTGTTTTAAGGGCCTTTGAGGTGCTGTGGTACCAAGAGGTGGATGCATAGTCAAAGAAACCTTGTACGAGGGCTCCGGTTAAGGTCTTCAAGGTGTTTTTGCTGACCAGTGAGGAGATCCTGTAAAGGAATCTTGTTCTTTGATTGACTTTTTTGATTACGTTGGTGGCCATTTTATCACCGGAAAGATTGGCCTCCAGGATGGAACCTAGGTAGGTAATTTCATCTTTTCGTGTGATAATATTGTCACCCACTCTAACCAAGAAGCCATCTGCCTTGCTGAGTTTACTATTTGATCTGAAGAGGATGGATTCAGTTTTTCCCAGGTGTAAGGATAGTTTGTTATCAGCGAGCCAGGTGCAGATTCTACCGAGTTCAGAGCTGAGGGTCTTTTCAACCTGCAGTTTGTTCCTGTCCGAGACCAGCAGTGCTGAGTCATCTGCGAACAGGAACAAGTTGCAGTCACAAGCTGAAGTCATGTCGTTAACATAAATTAGGAACAGTAAAGGCCCTCGTATGCTTCCTTGTGGGACGCCACAGCTCACTGGGAGGGGAGGGGACAGTGTTCCGTTCACCTCCACCATCTGTTCTCTCCCCTCCAGGTAGGATTGCATCCAGCTCACTGATGTGCTATCAAAACCAATAGCTTTAAGCTTGTTAACCAGTATGGAGTGGTTCACGGTGTCAAAAGCCTTTTGGAGGTCCAGCATGACCATGCCGCAGTATTTTCCAGCATCCACCTCGTGTTTGATGTGATCGCTCAAATAGAGGAGGCATGTGTCAGTGGAGTGGGATGTTCTGAAACCAGATTGGAACTCGTACAGCAATTTATTAGAGGCAAGATACTTTTCAACCTGTTCATAGACTATTTTTCCATCACTTTCGAGATGGAGCTTAGAATAGAAATAGGGCGGTAGTTGCCGGGTTCTAATTTACTCCCTTTTTTGTACAAGAGGGTTACTTTGGCCAGTTTAAAATCTTGGGGGACCTGTCCCTGTTTGATGGAGAGGTTAACTATGTGGGTGATGACTGGAGCTATGGAAAAGGCTGAGTCTCTGAGAAATTTGGAGGGAATATTGTCATGGCCAATGGCCTTGTGGGGTTGGAGGGCACTCAGTTTTTTAAGTACCTCCTCGGTTGTTACCATTGTCATTTTAAAATCATCTTTACAAACACCAAGGTTTTTGTAGAAGGCTTTGATGTGCTCTACACCAAAACGCCCAGAGTGGGAGGGCAGTTTGCTAACCAGCTTTGTTGCAATGTTTGTAAAGAAGATGTTCAAGTGGTTGGCTACATCGAGTTTGTCAGTGATGAGGGTGTTATTCGATTTGATGTTTATGTTAGTAAACCTGGTTTTTAGTTTCCGACCACAGCCTAGTTGATTGTTTAGTAACTTCCATAGCTCCCGAGGATTGTTTTTGATTTCCTCGGCTTTATCATTGATAAAGTTACATTTGGCTGATTTGGTCATGGCAATTACACTGTTTCTTAGCTTGTTACACTGGGCTTTTAGGTTGCACAGTTTGGTTTGGAGATCACTGTCGAAGCGCTTGCACTTGGCTAGTTTGGACTTGCATTTAAGAAGTTCAGAGCATTTGTTGTCTCTGGCTTTCATTGCAGTCAGTATGTCCGAATTCATCCATGGCTCCGAGCGGGTTTTGACCCTGACGGTTCTCAAAGGAGCCATGATGTTTAGTACTGATGTAAATTTGGTTTTAAAGCCAAGCCATGCTTCTTCGACTAGTGAGCTCCTGAGCACATCGGACCAATCCAGATTCTCCAGTTCAAGGTTAAAGGCCTCACTAGAGTAGGTTTTGAGGTCCCTAGATATGACTGTTTTGTGACAGTCAAACTTTAGTTTTTGTATTTGGCAGGTCAGCAGAACTTGGCTCTTGGGTCGAGCTTGGTGTGTTGACTGTCACTGTGACTGAACTGCTTGGCTGTTCTGAATCTGACTGGTTATGCCTGCAAAGTGCAAACAAAGGCCGATAAATGATCTCTAAAAACCAAGTATGTTATTTACATTAATAAGCGCCATGGCTGCCGGGCCGGCGCCGCCCTATATGTATACATATAAGTTTATAGTAAACTGTAATCTCATTATCTGCAAGGTTACCTGCTGCTGCATGGTAGTTGACACACCACGGCTGAAGGCAGTGTCCGTGGGCATGTTGTCGGGTGATCAGGTGGTGTTGAAGGGCTTGTTGTTGGGGATGGGGGGTCAGGAGGAGGAGGAACGTCGGCACCAGGTTGTTACCCTGTTACTTTTATAACAAATGCGTCTAATTTAGGTAGCTTTGCGTTCTTCTCGTCCCGTTCTTTTTTGTCGGTTCTTTTTTGACGGCCACATTTATGTTTGTAAGGCTTAGGTGGCATGGTTGCGGAATATGGATCATATCATTCACTCACTGATGATTTCACTCACTGTAAGAGACAGTCTGCTGTTCGTTTTCCGCGCCAGGTAAATTGTCTCATGACGCAAAGACGCATTGATTGCTGGGTAATGTTGTTGTCCTCCAGTAACAAGTCAGTTTTTGCACTGCAGGCACAACGGGAGAGACAACATTTCCCAGCAATCATCATTCTTTAATTTATTTTAGGCTACAATCGGGAAGAATAGGAGGGCCCGGGGAAACAAGAGACATAGATAGACACCACCACCAGTTTGATTTAATACTTTATTAGTTTGTCAAACACCGCCACGCGTGTTTGGCGCATGGCGGCGATGGCGCAATGCAGTCTGTCGATCCAGTCCCGCGAACGGGAACTCCATTCAGTCCCGGACCCGCCCCCCCCCCCCCCCCCCCCCCCCCCGGGCCCTGAGGCGACTGCCTCGCCTGCCTCGCCTATATCGCCGCCCCTGATATATATATATATATATATATATACATATATAATACTAATAGTACAATTTGTCTGTTTTCCAGTTTCTAACCAGCTGTAGAGGATGTCATCACCAGTAGACAGGATGTCATCACCAGTAGACAGGATGTCCAGCGGAAGCATCAGAGGTGTGTTCTATTAACCCATTCAGGACAGGAACCTGCTGGTGTTTTAATCATTATGACCATCCATTACACTTTAGCTATTGAAAAATAGCAGATCTACAAACTCGTAGCGCGGTGGTCTGCTATTTTTGAAAAATCGTGAAAATTTGGCACAAATCTTTATATATTCTGTGTTTTTAACTCATATCTTTGCCTCTGGGGGGGGGGGGGGGGGGTCCCTGGAACAACATGTTTACAGATGGGGGTCGACGGCCAATTACAGATATTTTTGGGGTCCTTGACATGAAATATTGAGCACCACTGATATAGAAACAGGAGGTTTTTCAGTCAAACTGTCAGGATTTAGAAGACATTTTTTTAATGTCGACGTCAGGCCTAAATTAGTTAATACACACATACTGGTTCTGTCTCATCTGTGATCTGTATCAACATTATGTTTAATTAACTCATAATACTGGTTTAATATCACCCTGTGATCTGTATCAATATTATAGTTAATTAACTAATAATACTGGATTAATCTCATCTGTGATCTGTATCAATATTATGTTTAATTAACTAATAATACTGGTTTAATATCACCCTGTGATCTGTATCAATATTATATTTAATTAACTAATAATACTGGATTAATCTCATCTGTGATCTGTATCAATATTATATTTAATTAAGACATTCTGACCTGAGATCAGATTCTAAAAATGTCTTCTACATCCTGACAGTTTTGAGAAAATGTTATGTTTCTATGTCAGTCGTTCTTCAATTTAAAAAAAATAGCAGACCTACAAGCTCGTAGCGCGACACTCGGTGGCACGCTATGAGCTTGTAGATCTGCTATTTTTCAATAGCTAAAGCATGACATAATGCTAACACCAAAAGGGGTTCCCGCCCAAAATGGGTGAACTCATAATACTGGTTTAATCTCATCTGTGATCTGTATCAATATTATGTTTAATTAACTAATAATACTGGTTTAATCTCATCTGTGATCTGTATCAATATTATGTTTAATTAACTAATACTACTGGTTTAATATCACCTGTGATCTGTATCAATATTATGTTTAATTAACTAATAATACTGGTTTAATATCATCTGTGATCTGTATCAATATTATGTTTAATTAACTAATAATACTGGTTTAATATCATCTGTGATCTGTATCAATATTATGTTTAATTAACTCATAATACTGGTTTAATCTCATATGATCTGTATCAATATTATATTTAATTAACCCATTCTGACCTGAGATCAGATTCAAAAAATGTCTTCTACATCCTGACAGTTTTGAGAAAATGTTATGTTTCTATGTCAGTCGTTCTTTGATTTTTCAAAAATAGCAGACCTACAAGCTCGTAGCACGCCACTCGGTGGCGCGCTATGAGCTTGTAGATCTGCTATTTTTCAATAGCTAAAGCATGACATAATGCTAACACTAAAAGGGGTTCCCGCCCAAAATGGGTTAACTAATAATACTGGTTTAATATCACCTGTGATCTGTATCAATATTATGTTTATTTTTTCCAACCAGGGAAGAACAGCGACCCGTCAGAACTGAACATTGTTCTGATCGGGGGAAGAAGGCCAGATAAACTCAGTGGAAAGAGTTCAGTAGGAAACATCATCCTGGGCAGAGAGGCTTTTAGAACAAACACATTAACATCTCAGAGTGTCATGAGACAAGAGTTAGTGTCAGGGAGACAGGTCAGTGTGGTCGACACTCCAGGATGGAGGTCTGATCATCCCCTAGATCTGACCCCAAAACTCACCCAGTTAGAAATCCAACGCAGTGTGAGTCTGTGTCCTCCAGGACCACATGCCTTTGTCCTAGTGGTCAGATTGGACGCCCCATATAATGGAACAGGGATGTCAGCAGAGGAACATGTGAGATTCCTCCTCAGTGACACAGTGTGGAAACGCACTATTGTGGTGTTCACTGTAGCTGATAAAAACAACATGAGACCTGGTCTCATTAGATCTTACCCTGATTTAATATATCTCACAGAGAAATGTGAAGGTCGCTTCCATGTCCTTGACATCAGTGACAGAGGAGATGGTGGTCAGGTCACAGAGCTGCTGCAGAAGGTAGATCAGATTGTGCCGAGTAATGGTGGTCACTATGAGACAGAAGAACACGTCTCAGAGGAACTGAAGGAGAAGGAGAGAAGTATCAGAAGAAGAGCAGAACAAAGGAGGAAAGACGCCCAGAAACAACCAACTCGACCTCCTCTGGGCCGCGGCTCGTCAGAAAGAGGTAAAAACACTGGATGCATTAATTAATTAATAACTGGCACTTAAACCCATTTAGGCCTGACATCAACATAAATAAAATGTCTTCTAAATCATGACAGTTTTCTGAAAAACCTGTTTTTACAGTAAACCAGTGGCTTTCAAACTATTTCATGTCAAGTACCCCGAAATTATCTGTAATTGGCCGCCGACTCCAATCTGAAAATACCCCCCCCCCCCACCCCAGAAGCAAAGATATGAGTTAAAAACATTCGCTCTGAAAGAATATTCAAAGATTTGCGACACATCTAAAATAGCAGACCTACAAGCTCGTAGCGCGCCACTCTGTGCCGCGCTATGAGCTTGTAGGTCTGCTATTTTCCAATAGCTAAAGCATAACATAATGCTTAAAACACCAAAAGGAGTTCCCGTCCAGAAAGGGTTAAAGCCCATGTGTTGAGAGGAGTTCCTCAGGGCTCTAAACTGGGCGGGAACCCCTTTTGGTGTTAGCATTATGTTATGCTTTAGCTATTGAAAAATTGCAGACCTACAAGCTCATAGCGCGCCACCGAGTGGCGCGCTACGAGCTTGTAGGTCTGCTATTTTTGAAAAATCAAAGAACGACTGACATAGAAACATCAGTCAGGATGTAGAAGACATTTTTAGAATCTGATCTCAGGTCAAAATGGGTTAAGTGGTTAAAATAAGAAAAGTTCACTGAAACAGTTGATCTACAAGCTCACAACACATCACAGTGTGAGGTGTTGTGAGCTTGTAGATCTGCTCTGTTCACTATTTGTCATAATTATAATAATGTATATAGGGCTTATACCCACATCCCCATTCTGGGGAAATAGCTGATCTACAAGCTCACAACGTGTCGCGTAGCATCGTGTTGTGAGCTTGTAGATCAGCTATTGTAGGCTAATACATTTAGTGTAGAGTGAAAACATGTAGCCTAGTACACTTCCCTGGGGGACTCCACTCAACTAACTATAGGGTTGACCGTGTATGTCCAAAACCCTTCCTCTTAGTTAGTATTCTTAAAACATTTAAAATTTGTAAAAATAAATATATATATAGCAGATCTACAAGCTCATAACGCAGTGCATTGCAATGTGATGTGAGCTTGTAGATCATTATTTTCACTATTCTTTTTATTTTTTTATTTTTTTAAATAGGGACACCTGGGTCAGCGTGTTTAAACATTAACATGAAATAAAATAAAATTGTAGATCTTCTATTTTCACTACTTTAGCGTGACACTCCTGTATTGTATGGTGAGGCAGGTCGATAATTTACAGCAACGATGTATTTTGTTATAATGACAAATAGAGAAAACAGCAGATCTACAAGCTCACAGTGTGTCACGTTGAGAAGAAATATGAGCTTGTAGATCGGCTATTGTAGCGTTTTTAAACTAAAACCAAAACGTTGAAGATGTTGTTAAACAAAGTGAAAGTAAACAATGTTTTCTCTGACAGGACGGACCGACCTCAGGATTGTGGTGTTGGGAAGGCAGCTCTCTGGGAAGAGTTCAGCAGGAAACACCATTCTGACAGGAAGTGGTTTTAAAGCACGTCAGAGGTCAGTGCAGTGTAAGGTGAGACAGGGCAGCGTAGCAGGGAGACAGGTGACAGTGGTGGACTCACCAGGCTGGTGGTACAACCGTCCACTACAGGACACCTCAGAGATGGACAGACTGGAGATCCAGGACAGTGTGTGTCTCTGTCCTCCTGGACCACATGCTGTTCTTCTGGTCGTTCCTCTTCATGAAGCATTCACCAAAGAAATGAGAGTAGCAGTAGAGGAACACATGAGCCTTCTGCCACAGAGCCTCTGGAGTCACTCTATAGCCCTGTTCACCTATGGAGACCTTCTGGGAGAACGAAGCATTGAGCAGCACATTGAGGCTGAAGGAGAAGACCTCCGCTGGCTTGTTGACCGATGTGGGAACAGGTACCATGTCTTCAACAACAAGAAGAGAGATGACAGTCAGGTCACACAGCTTCTGGAGAAGATAGATGAGATGTTGTCAGGAAACACAGGTGGACACTGTGAAGTTGAGAAGATGTCAGCGAGGAAGAGGAACATGGAGGAACGTGTCCAGACACTGGCCAGGAAACTGACCGCCCTGAAAGCTCTCTGTGAAGGTGAGCTGTCTGTCTGTCTGTCTGTCTGTCTGTCTGTCTGTCTGTCTGTCTGTCTCTAATTTTGGACTTACAACTACCACAATATGTAAGTGTTGTACAATACAGTTACATGTTATTTTACTTACAGGGGTCCTTGAGGGTTAGGGTTAAGGGTAAGGACCCCCAGGGGTCCTTGAGGGGTTTCCAGGGGGTCCCACTGCAACATGTTCCATATGTTATACAGTATGTTGGTTAGTCATAAATAGCAGATCTACAAGCTTGCAGAGCATCACTTCACTTGTACATCTGCTATTTTTGAACTTTTAGGAAAATATTTGAAATATATTAGCTTTTTTAACAGAAATCTTCTCTTCTTGGGGTCCCTGGCACAGAACACTCTCACATGGGGGTCCCTGACACATAACACTCTCACATGGGGGTCCCTGACACACAGAACACTCACATGGGGGTCCCTGTCACACAGAACACTCTCACATGGGGGTCCCTGACACAGAACACTCTCACATGGGGGTCCCTGTCACAGAACACTCTCACATGGGGGTCCCTGACACACAGAACACTCTCACATGGGGGTCCCTGACACACAGAACACTCTCACATGGGGGTCCCTGACACACAGAACACTCTCACATGGGGGTCCCTGACACAGAACACTCTCACATGGGGGTCCCTGACACAGAACACTCTCACATGGGGGTCCCTGACACAGAACACTCTCACATGGGGGTCCCTGTCACAGAACACTCTCACATGGGGGTCCCTGTCACACAGAACACTCTCACATGGGGGTCCCTGACACACAGAACACTCTCACATGGGGGTCCCTGACACAGAACACTCTCACATGGGGGTCCGTGGCCAAAAGAGTTTGAGAAACACTGCTTTACGCCTGTGGGTGTGTGTGTGTGTGTGTGTGTGTGTGTGTGTGTGTGTGTGTGTGTGTGTGTGTGTGTGTGTGTGTGTGTGTGTGTGTGTTAGTGTCAGGAGAACATCTATCAAAGGTCAGAGTGGTTTTGGCTGGAGGGAAGCAGTATGACAGGAACAGAGCTGGAAACAAGATTCTGCAGCAGATTGTGTTTACAGAAACTCCATACAAGGTGAGTAATAATTATGATCTGAATGAGATGTTATAATGAATGATCTCACAGTAAACAGTAAAGACCTTAAATATACATGTTTTATGATGATAATGTGAAAGTATCTGCTGTCATCAGTGGTGTAACGGTGATTTTTCATTTCGGTACCACGGTCACGCACACGCACGCACGTGCACTCAAACACATACAGTACATGCACGTGCACTCGCGCGCCTACATGTGTGCTTAGCATGTGCACAGAACTGCTGATACCCTAAGCCTATATTGTTTATAGTGTATGAGACACACACACACACACACACACACACACACACACGCACGCACACACACACACACACACACACACACACACACACACACACACACACGCACACACGCATGCACACGCCCGCGCACACACGCACACACACTGAGTCATGTGCTGTGCTGTGTTGCTTACATTACGTCTTATAGCAACAGCAACATGTTTAGATCTTGCAGATCTAAAAGCTCACAACGTGCTGCATGTCAACGTCTTTTGAGCTTGTAGATCTGCTAAAGCTGTAGCCAAAGTATAAAATAGGGCTTAAGGCCAAGACAAGTCTTGGAATAATAATAATATAGTCACAATACCAAACATAAAAGTCCTCATTATGCAGAAATTAACATTTCACAGTCATATTATTGGATTGTAATTCATATTATTATGATGTATTCATGACTTTAATGTTATAATTAATAACACATTAAAACAGTTTGACTGTTTTTCACGCTTAACCCGCATTTTAATCAACCCCCCTTCACTGCCGAGGTTGTTGTATGACCTTTAGAGCATACGCTGAATTATTTGGGCTTTTAATCCGCGAAAATCCAGCAAAAAAAGCTCCCGTGGTTTGTTATGATTCGAGCGTATCATCCACCATCTTGGTGCACCCGGAAGACGCACACAAGACTGGTCTCAATGAGGCGTTGCACCCCATGCATTGCCATTGGCCTCAATTTCCCAGAAGCCCTAGCAGCCCACAGCATGTGACGATTTCCGGTTTCGTCATCAAAGCGAATGCATCTAGTATCTTTCTCCGCGACGAAGACGGATTTTCTTTTTATTTATAACAATACAGTGGATTAAACACATAAAACAAAAGTCGCGATTAGCGAGGTTGGCAGCGACAGTAACCTGGAGTAATCCATTCCCGGCACGGAAACTGTTTTAATGTATTCATGACTTTAATGTTATAATTAATAACACATTAATGTATTCATGACTTTAATGTTATAATTAATAACACATTAATGTATTCCTCACTTTAATGTTATAATTACTAACACATTAATGTATTCATGACTTTAATGTTATAATTAATAACACATTAATGTATTCCTCACTTTAATGTTATAATTACTAACACATTAATGTATTCATGACTTTAATGTTATAATTAATAACACATTAATGTATTCATGACTTTAATGTTATAATTCATAACACATTAATGTATTCCTCACTTTAATGTTATAATTACTAACACATTAATGTATTCATGACTTTAATGTTATAATTAATAACACATTAATGTATTCATGACTTTAATGTTATAATTAATAACACATTAATGTATTCCTCACTTTAATGTTATAATTAATAACACATTAATGTATTCCTCACTTTAATGTTATAATTAATAACACATTAGTGTGCTCATCATTTTTAGGTTACGGGGTGGATAGATTAACCTATAAATGCATATCATAATTGATCAGTTATTATTATTATTATTATTATTATTATTATTATTATGACTAACATACAGTAAACCTCATATTCCAGGAGTTTAAAACCCAGCCTAAACTGACAGAATGTGTCAGAGAACAGAGACGAGTTGCTGACAGAACAGTGAGTGTGGTGATGTGTCCAGACTGGTCGACTACACCTCCATCCCAGAAGACAAAAGACGTCCTTCTACACGGTGTGACTCTGTGTTCTCCTGGACCCCACGCTGTCCTGGTGACGGTCGATGTCATGTCCAGATTCTGTGAAGCTGACAGGAGATCAGTGGAGGAACACATGGAGCTGCTGGGGCACACAGTCTGGAGACATGCTCTGGTTCTGTTCATGTTTGGATACTGGCTGGGAGGGAGACGTGTTGAGGAGTACATCGAGTCTGAAGGAGAACCTCTGAGGAGGATCCTGGAGAAATGTGGCTACAGGTACCATGTTATAGATGGTATGAAGTGGGACATTTCAGAGGTAACACAGCTGATGGAGAAAACAGAAGACATGGTGACGAGGAACGGAGGACACTTTCAAACTTCAGGACACTTCAAGGTGGGACGAGAAGAAGAATGGAAGAAGAGAGAAGGAGCGATGAGAGAGAGGATGCTGAGGTTCGTGGTGACGGAGCCAGAAGATCCAACCCATGAGACCAGACCGAAGACGCTGTTTGAAAGACTGAAAACTAAAAGAAAGAAGACATTAACAGTAGAAGAATGGAACCAACGAGAAGAGGAATGGAAGAAGAGAGAAGGAGCGACGAGAGAGAGGATGGGAGAGAGGATGCTGAGGTTCGTGGCGACGGAGCCAGAAGATCCAACCCTGCCAGAAGAATGGAAGAAGAGAGAGCAGGAGATGAGGGAGAGGATGCTGAGGTTCGTGATGACGGAGCCAGAAGATGCAACCCCGTCGGCTGGTAGTAGATGGACCAGCATGGAAGATAGTGAGTATCAGTCAGTAGAATGGATCTGCTAACAGACGTCAGTCCAGATGTCTGGAGGAAACCTCATAACTTTTTTTGAGGTTTTTGTCTGCTAAAGCAGCTAACTCCATCCACTTATCTCCCTCTCAAACTGTCTGCTATAAAGCAGCTAACTCCAACACCTCTCCCCCTCTCAAACTGTCTGCTAAGGCAGATAACTCCACCACCTCTCTCCTTCTCAAACTGTCTGCTAAGGCATCTAACTCCACCACCTCTCCCCCTCTCAAACTGTCTGTTAAAACAGCTAACTCCACCACCTATCTCCTTCTCAAACTGTCTGCTAAAGCAGCTAACTCCACCACCTCTCCCCCTCTCAAACTATGCTATAAAGCAGCTAACTGCACCACCTCTCCCCCTCTCAAACTGTCTGCTATAAAGCAGCTAACTACACCACCTCTCCCCCTCTCAAACGTTCTGCTATAAAGCAGCTAACTCCACCACCTCTCCCCCTCTCAAACTTTCTGCTATAAAGCAGCTAACTCCACCACCTCTCCCTCTCTGAAACTGCTAAGGCAGCTAACTCCACCACCTCTCCCCCTCTCAAACTGTCTGCTAAAGCAGCTAACTCCACCACCTCTCCCCCTCTCAAACTGTCTGCTAAAGCAGCTAACTCCACCACCTCTCCCCCTCTCAAACTATGCTATAAAGCAGCTAACACTACCACCTCTCCCCTCTCAAACTGTCTGCTAAAGCAGCTAACTCCACCACCTCTCCCCCTCTCAAACTGTCTGCTATAAAGCAGCTAACTCCACCACCTCTCCCCCTCTCAAACATTCTGCTATAAAGCAGCTAACTCCACCACCTCTCCCCCTCTCAAACTGTCTGCTAAAGCAGCTAACTCCACCACCTCTCCCCCTCTCAAACATTCTGCTATAAAGCAGCTAACTCCACCACCTCTCCCCCTCTCAAACTGTCTGCTATAAAGCACCTAACTCCACCACCTCTCCCCTATCTCAAACTGTCTGCTAAGGCAGCTAACTCCACCACCTCTCCCCCTCTCAAACATTCTGCTATAAAGCAGCTAACTCCACCACCTCTCCCCCTCTCAAACTTTCTGCTATAAAGCAGCTAACTCCACCACCTCTCCCCCTCTCAAACTTTCTGCTATAAAGCAGCTAACTCCACCACCTCTCCCCCTCCCAAACTGTCTGCTATAAAGCAGCTAACTCCACCACCTCTCCCCTCTCAAACTGTCTGCTAAAGCAGCCAACTCCATCCACCTCTCTCCTTCTCAAACTGTCTGCTATAAAGCAGCTAACTCCACCACCTCTCCCCCTCTCAAACTGTCTGCTAAAGCAGCTAACTCCATCCACCTCTCCCCCTCTCAAACTGTCTGCTATAAAGCAGCTAACTCCACCACCTCTCCCCTATCTCAAACTGTCTGCTAAAGCAGCTAACTCCACCACCTCTCCCCCTCCTAAACTGTCTGCTATAAAGCAGCTAACTCCACCACCTCTCCCCCTCCTAAACTGTCTGCTATAAAGCAGCTAACTCCACCACATCTCCCCCTCTCAAAATTTCTGCTATTAAGCAGCTAACTCCACCACCTCTCCCCTATCTCAAACTGTCTGCTAAGGCAGCTAACTCCACCACCTCTCCCCCTCTCAAACTCTGCTAAAGCAGCTAACTCCACCACCTCTCCCCAGCAGCTAACTCCACCACCTCTCCCCATCTCAAACTCTGCTAAAGCAGCTAACTCCACCACCTCTCCCCCTTTCAAACTCTGCTAAAGCAGCTAACTCCACCACCTCTCCCCAGCAGCTAACTCCACCACCTCTCCCCCTCTCATGCAAGTAATTGACAACATATAAAGTCACAATACCAACTTTGATGAGGCAGTATTGCATCGTTTAAAAAATATGTATTTCTTTTAAAATGTATTTTTTTCATTTCCTGAAAAATGAACATTTTGGAGTTAGGTAGTATTCTTACTGACAGCAATGATATTATCTTAACCCATTTTGACCTTTGACCTGGGAACGATTCTAATGTCTTCTAAATCCTGACAGTTTTCTGAAAAACCCTATGTTTCTATGTCAGTCGTTCTTAATAAATTTCATGTCAAGGACCCCCCCCCCCCAAATATATATGTATTTGGCTGCCGACCCCTGTCTGAAAATATGTTGTTCCAGAGACACCCTCCAGAAGCAAAGATTTGCGCCACATTTTCACGATTTTTCAGAAATAGCAGACCTACAAGCTCGTACCTATGAGCTTGTAGATCTGCTATTTTTCAACAGCTAAAGCATAACATAATGCTTAAAACACCAAAATGGGTTAATATTAATGGTTATAATAAAGCTTAGTTGTAGTTTTATTATGTTGTATTTTCATCATTGTAAATGTCTCGTTGCGTTCCAGTGAGTGTTGCAGCGCCGTCTGAGACAGGAAGTTTACACGGCTGGTCACCTGACAAGATTTCATCCTCGCGTCGTGGATCAATAGCGCCCTTTTCAGGACACGGCAGCTGGTTCACTGACGAGGCTTCGTCCTCACGCCGTGGATCTATAGCGCCCTCTTCAGGACACGGCAGCTGGTTCACTGACGAGGCTTCGTCCTCACGTCCTGGATCAATAGCGCCCTCTTCAGGATACGACAGCATGAGCCAGGCCTCTGACAGAGTTTCATTAATGAAGAAGATGTTTCAGAGACGGAAAGGAAAGCAAAGATTGACAGAAGAAGACTGGAAAACACGAGAAGATCAATGGAGGTGGAGAGAGCAGGAGATGAGTGACAGGATGGTGGCGTCTGTGGTGATGGACCCAGAAGATCCAAGAAGAACCAGCATGGACCTCAGTCCTCCAAGCAGTGAGTATCAATATAATTTGATCTACTAATCGAGGACCTCCCTATAGGGAGACGCCAGAGAGGCATCCTAACCAGATGCCTCGAACCACCCTAAGCTGGCTCCTTTCCAGGCGAAGGAGCAGCGACTCTACTCCGAGTCTCCCTCGCGTGACTGAACTTCTCACCCTATCTCTAAGGGAGATGTGTGTCTTCTGATCAATTGAACATGGTGGACCCTGTTGTAACTTGTAAACAAGTGTAAATGCTTTATCAGTGTGTCGTCCACAGCTAACAGTCTTTGTATTGAGTTGTGCTTTCATGTGGAATGTACCTGTTCTGCAAACTGATAAAAACACTCAATCAATGTCCATGCCAGTAGCGAAGGTATTTTCACTGATTATTCAAGTTAAATGTCCAACAGGAAGTTAGCTGAGTGCTACCAGACGTTAGCTCATGCATAAGCAATCATATCGTGGGACGATCTCGCGGATTTGTGGCTCACCCGAGGCATGATTTCATCTTTAACCGCGTTCAGAATCGGACGTAAATAAAGCTTGTTTTCAATCTGGGATTAGGATCAGAGATAAAAGGCTATCGCTAAGCTGATGTGTTAAGACCCGAGGCCCATTCTACAAATGCCTTCTATTATCATTGTCTTCGTCTGCCAAGGACCCCCAGCATCATATATATATTTGGCAGTGGATCCCCATCAGACCTTCTTTTTGTGCCAGCTAGGGACCCTGCAAGAGATGATTAGTACAAAATAAATAAAACTAAACCATTATTATTCAAAAATCACTTTCACAAACTTTTAAAAATAGCAGATGTACAGCTGTTGCTGTCCAGCAGGGGGAGTGGTTCTACCAGGCTACAGATGTACAGCTTGCAGCGTAAATCCAGTGATTGGTGGAACGCCATGTAAATGTCTTGCTGTCTTGTGTTCCAGTGATTGGTGGAACGCCATCTGAGGCAGGAAGGTCACCTGACAACAAGGTTTCCGATTGGCTGAAGATGCATCCTGGACCAATAGCGTCCTCTTCAGGAGCTGATGTCACGACTGAAGCTCCTCCCCAGCCAATAGCGTCCTCTTCAGGAGCTGATGTCACTACTGAAGCTCCTCCCCAGCCAATAGCGTCCTCTTCAGGAGCTGATGTCACGACTGAAGCTCCTCCCCAGCCAATAGCGTCCTCTTCAGGAGCTGACATCACTACTGTAGCTCCTCCCCAGCTGGTGAGAGATGAGGATTTACTTTGACATCAGTCACAGACATTACCATACATATAATTATTATAATAATAATAATTATTATTATTCTGGGTGCCTGCCATGCAATGGCAGAAACACAGGTTGAAATCTGCAACACTGTGCTTTTCTTTACGATTCAGGTTACCGTGCCGACGTAATTCGCAATAAAGGGAAAAATCCCCATTCAGTCAATGGGGAAACGCGGGTAAAAACAGAAAACGACACATTACTTTGGAGCCACATTACTCTGGCATACTGTTACGTAGAAACACGATTTAAACGTCAAACAGCACACGAGGCCATCGACTTTGTTGTGGTTCAGACGGAATTCGAATACATTGCACGGTTTACGAATACGTTGCGGTTCAAAGTGTGTGTGGTCTGAGCAATAATCACGACTTAGAGTGTCGCACGCCCAGTGAGAGACCGGGTCAGAGGGAGAAGCCACTGTGAAGACTGTAGCGAAATTCTCCGAACAAATCGTCCTCACGGCCAAAATATTAACTTTACACGCATGGGTTTCGGTAATTTTGTAGCCACACTCGTCCTCTTTCACCCAATGTCACAATCACAGCCCAGATTCATACGGTACGTGAACTACAGCCCTGAAAGCGACAGGTGTACCATCATAATGTGTCATAAAACTCCATGTTAATGATTCAAGGTCAAGTTGACCACCTCTCACACTGCACGAACGCACATGCACGCACATGCACACATGTGCAAGCACACACACACATTGAAAGTCAACAGAGAAAATCGGGGAAACACGTAACTCTGTCATGTTTGACAGAGGGACATAGTCACATACATTAGGACATAGGTTGGGACATATAGGGACAAAGCTGTTCCTTGGAGTGGTTGCACCACTCAAAAAAGGAGCTGGGAAGTGGGAACTTCTTTGGTCCGCCCATTCCTGTTACGTCAGAATGGTATAGTGAGAAAAAAACAAAAACTAATCACTAAACGCAGGTGAAATTCACCCGAACACCTGCCTGTAGCGATAAAAAAAAAAAAAAAAAAAAAAACAGGGATGTAGGCAGAAAAACAAAGCTACCTTCTATGATGTCACTGAGGGTCATGAAGCTACACAGGGACTAGCCTGGCCCAGCCAGTCTGCCCCTGGTCTAGAGGAGCATGGAGCAAGCGCTGGAGAATATTGGTTCACTGATCAGAGCCGCCGCCATCTTGGTAGAGTAAGGACAATGTAAGGACAATGAGATCTGAACGTGTTCTGAACGAAACCATACAGCAACAGCAATGGACCCGACAGCCCATCTCACACAGCCGGAGAGATTAGATATAATGAAAAGATACAATTAATCGGTTAAAAGTTCCCAAGAGTGACTTCAGTGTGAAAAAGGACTTTTATCCGGCAAAATGTCCCAGTTTGTTCCACTTTGAATGTACTTTTCCCGGATTTATAACTTATTACAAATGTGTGAAACTGCGTGCTGTCTTTTAATTAGTGTGGTTGCCCCAAAAGGGGCAACCAGACTCTAGTAATTGTAACACTTTATTATTATTATTATTATTTTTATTATTATTTCACAGTAGTCTTTTTTTTGTCGCTTTATACCTCCCACACTGTACGCTGTACGCACTTTGGCCATATGTCAAATTGACCGGAAAAATCGGGAATCGTGTGCTTGTATTTTGTTAAGAGAAATGTTGTATAGTTTAATTGATATGAATTTATTAGTGAATTAAATTTCCCCATTGACATGAATGGGAAAAGGCAAAAAATCACATTCAAGTATTTTTTCCTCGGAGACTGTAATCACTATAGTTACAAAACTTTTAGGGATATTTCTTAATTATGACTAAAATTAATTAAAATTATAATTTTATAGGTCGGCCTCATGGTGGCGCTATAACAGCCCACTTTACCTTTTGGCTTATAACTCTTGAACCGTAGGTCGTAAAATCAAAATATTTTTTTCCCTGGATTCCTTGGGTCATGACGCATCTCCCCATATAGGCCACCCCCATTTCCGCCATGATAGATTTTCCGCCATTTTGAATTTTGTCCAAAACACACTTTTTGCTTTTCCTCCTACAGATTTTGTCCAAATCTCACAGAAATCGGCACACGTGATCTCTGGACCTATCCGATTAAAACACCAACTGCAGAATTTTGGTAGT
Organism: Protomyctophum parallelum; assembly: GCF_964188405.1. Lineage (NCBI taxonomy): Eukaryota > Metazoa > Chordata > Actinopteri > Myctophiformes > Myctophidae > Protomyctophum > Protomyctophum parallelum. The sequence goes on along the minus strand of NC_139697.1, from coordinate 50,189,280 downwards.
GCGTATCGTTCGGCCGTAATCGTCTTCCGAAGTTAGTAGAAGGGGCCTATATCACAAAAGATGCCATAAATCACGAACGGAATGTCCAACCCATCCCAAATTTGAATCACATGTCCGGGGTGGTTCAATCGACCAAGTTCTAAAAGCAATGCGGACGTCTCTGTCGTTTATAACAAACCAAGCCATTTGAAAATCGGTTGCAGATTGAGAAAGCTATGGTTATCAAAAACTACATCTAAGATGGCCGCCACGCATACGACGTCGCCGTCCATTGGCCAGAAGCAAGTCCTGGTTCAGCTATCTGGTGACGTAAGCTGCTTTCCTATTGGCCGAATTGGTATGGTGTGATCTTTGAAGCCTCCTTTGAAGCCACTTCTCTCTAAACACAGAACTGAACTGTACTGTACTGTATTCTGAGCGAAGTTTACTGAATTGTTTTATCTACTCCGGTATTATTGTTTTGGTGTTTCTCGTGTGCTTTTGTCTTTTTTGTATTTGTATCGTATCTACTCGGTATTAGTAGTAGGCCTATTGCTATTGTTTGTTTCCCTGCTTTTCCCTTTTTTGTGTGTGTTCCCCCCGTTTACAGGACAAGATTTGCAGGTATGGTAAACTCCATTCTAGCCATGTAATGGTATTCCATTCATATATTTTTTATTGTAAACGAACACGGCTTCTCGGCTTCTCCATGCATTAGCATCACTAGGCTAATTCATTAGCTTACTTCTACACAATGTGCTTACTTTACACTTACTTGACACAATGTGTGGACGTAATTGGTGAGATATTGGCTCTAAACTACCGATCGACACGACTCGCGTTATTCTTACAGTAAATACCAGCCAACGTACATTCAAAATGAACTTAATATTCAAGCAGGCTAAGGATAATCAGAAGGATTGATCGGCCCCGTCTATTTTTTATTGTAAACGAACACGGCTTCTCGGCTTCTCCATGCATTAGCATCACTAGGCTAATTCATTAGCTTACTTCTACACAATGTGCTTACTTTACACTTACTTGACACAATGTGTGGACGTAATTGGTGAGATATTGGCTCTAAACTACCGATCGACACGACTCGCGTTATTCTTACAGTAAATACCAGCCAACGTACATTCAAAATGAACTTAATATTCAAGCAGGCTAAGGATAATCAGAAGGATTGATCGGCCCCGTCTATAGACTGAAAACCATCGTATGTGGTGGTATCAGGCGTGAGGCTTAATGAAAATAATAACAATAGCATCAACAATGCTAAAAGCATTTTTTGATGAATTGAACAATGTGGACCCTGTTGTAAACAAGTGTAATGCTTAATTGGGTCGTCCACTCACAGTTGACAGTCTTTGTATTGAGTTTGTGCTTAAAATGTACTGTAAATTCTACAAACTGTTAATAAATATTTCAATCAATCAATCAAAAACATATCCCGTGAGATTATGTCAGGGACATGAAGGGCGTTACGTGGCCATCTACAGGCGGAGAAAGGGTACTGCCGGTGGAAGAATTCCTTGGCGTAATGGTCTAGGCACCTGACTGGTAATCCAGTCGCAGTGCCGCGGGGTTGACTCCCGAGCCATGCACTTTCAAAAGATGCAAAGCTACAAATATGCTGTGTGTTTTTGTCCCCTCTTGAGAACAGATATATTATTAGTGTGGTTGCCCAACCAGACTCTTGTAATTGTAACACTTTATTATAGAATAGTTTGGAATATAACGTTTTATATGAAACACTATGTGGGAACTGCACAGTACGGAGCACTCATATAGTGTCCCTGGTACTAAATTACAACTAAATTACTGTCCATAATTACAGGTGTGGACATCCCATTTCCGTTGGAAGTAGCCGTCACGTCACCACAGGTTGTGGTGACCTGACTGGTCCGTCACTGCCTCTAGGTATGTCACTCAAACAATGTTATGTAATGTTAGCTAGGACCAAATGGAAATGCACCCTTATGGGTCCATTTGTACACATAAGGGTCTGTTTGGTTCCTGTCTATGCTGCCACTGTGCGCTTGTAGATCGGCTATTTTTGGCTATTCTTGAATGCTTGGGTACCATTAACATCCTATGGTAGTCAAATGTCAAACTTTCCTTTTGCTTTAAGTAGCATGTAACATGTCAGACTAGGGGGTTTTCATGATTCTGAATACATCAATCAAGGATTGGTAATAAACGGCCACTTCACTTGCCTAAGATATTTTTTCCTTGACAATTCACAGCTGCTGACAGACATCTAGAGATTGACCGTGGACCCGTCCCTTCCCATCCTGGTCTACTGTCTGTCGTGTTCCCACACTCAGGTTTGTTTTTGTCACATTGTTTTAACATTTGAGTCCTGACGTATACACAACACGCATGGATGAACGGCAACTCTATATTGACCAGATAGATGTCAAAATGAGCAGATCTACAAGCTCACAACCTGTCGCAGGCTTGCAGATCTGCACATTTTGACCTGTACAAAAGCTGACCCCCCCCCCCCCCCCCCTTAAAAGCACATATTCAATCTGAGCGAATATACTGTATATTCAAAGACTTGCGACACATTTTTCTAAAATAGCACCATGTACAAGCTCGTAGTGCGGCTTCGGTGCCGCGCTATGAGCTTGTAGATCTGCTATTTTCCAACAGCTAAAGTAGAACTGAGCTTGTAGATCTGCTATGTTTCAACAGCTAGTATTGTAGTGTAAGCACACAGTCACTGGTTACTTAGACGTCAAAATGAGCAGATCTACAAGCTCTCAACCTGTCGCAGGCTTGCAGATCTGCACATTTTGACCTGTACAAAAGCTGATCATAAGGCAGAAGCATGGGGAGAGTATGTTTTGCCGTCTGTCCATGTGTCCTTGTGCGTGACATGACAAAACACAGTGGTGATTTAGGCCATGTTATCTGCATGGTGTTGGTCTACTGACAGTGGACCAAATGGAAATGCACCCTTATGGGTCCATTTGTACACATAAGGGTCTGTTTGGTTCCTGTCTATGCTGCCACTGTGCGCTTGTAGATCGGCTATTTTTGGCTATTCTTGAATGCTTGGGTACCATTAACATCCTATGGTAGTCAAATGTCAAACTTTCCTTTTGCTTTAAGTAGCATGTAACATGTCAGACTAGGGGGTTTTCATGATTCTGAATACATCAATCAAGGATTGGTAATAAACGGCCACTTCACTTGCCTAAGATATTTTTTCCTTGACAATTCACAGCTGCTGACAGACATCTAGAGATTGACCGTGGACCCGTCCCTTCCCATCCTGGTCTACTGTCTGTCGTGTTCCCACACTCAGGTTTGTTTTTGTCACATTGTTTTAACATTTGAGTCCTGACGTATACACAACACGCATGGATGAACGGCAACTCTATATTGACCAGATAGATGTCAAAATGAGCAGATCTACAAGCTCTCAACCTGTCGCAGGCTTGCAGATCTGCACATTTTGACCTGTACAAAAGCTGATCATAAGGCAGAAGCATGGGGAGAGTATGTTTTGCCGTCTGTCCATGTGTCCTTGTGCGTGACATGACAAAACACAGTGGTGATTTAGGCCATGTTATCTGCATGGTGTTGGTCTACTGACAGTGGACCAAATGGAAATGCACCCTTATGGGTCCATTTGTACACATAAGGGTCTGTTTGGTTCCTGTCTATGCTGCCACTGTGCGCTTGTAGATCGGCTATTTTTGGCTATTCTTGAATGCTTGGGTACCATTAACATCCTATGGTAGTCAAATGTCAAACTTTCCTTTTGCTTTAAGTAGCATGTAACATGTCAGACTAGGGGGTTTTCATGATTCTGAATACATCAATCAAGGATTGGTAATAAACGGCCACTTCACTTGCCTAAGATATTTTTTCCTTGACAATTCACAGCTGCTGACAGACATCTAGAGATTGACCGTGGACCCGTCCCTTCCCATCCTGGTCTACTGTCTGTCGTGTTCCCACACTCAGGTTTGTTTTTGTCACATTGTTTTAACATTTGAGTCCTGACGTATACACAACACGCATGGATGAACGGCAACTCTATATTGACCAGATAGATGTCAAAATGAGCAGATCTACAAGCTCTCAACCTGTCGCAGGCTTGCAGATCTGCACATTTTGACCTGTACAAAAGCTGATCATAAGGCAGAAGCATGGGGAGAGTATGTTTTGCCGTCTGTCCATGTGTCCTTGTGCGTGACATGACAAAACACAGTGGTGATTTAGGCCATGTTATCTGCATGGTGTTGGTCTACTGACAGTGGACCAAATGGAAATGCACCCTTATGGGTCCATTTGTACACATAAGGGTCTGTTTGGTTCCTGTCTATGCTGCCACTGTGCGCTTGTAGATCGGCTATTTTTGGCTATTCTTGAATGCTTGGGTACCATTAACATCCTATGGTAGTCAAATGTCAAACTTTCCTTTTGCTTTAAGTAGCATGTAACATGTCAGACTAGGGGGTTTTCATGATTCTGAATACATCAATCAAGGATTGGTAATAAACGGCCACTTCACTTGCCTAAGATATTTTTTCCTTGACAATTCACAGCTGCTGACAGACATCTAGAGATTGACCGTGGACCCGTCCCTTCCCATCCTGGTCTACTGTCTGTCGTGTTCCCACACTCAGGTTTGTTTTTGTCACATTGTTTTAACATTTGAGTCCTGACGTATACACAACACGCATGGATGAACGGCAACTCTATATTGACCAGATAGATGTCAAAATGAGCAGATCTACAAGCTCACAACCTGTCGCAGGCTTGCAGATCTGCACATTTTGACCTGTACAAAAGCTGACCCCCCCCCCCCCCCCCTTAAAAGCACATATTCAATCTGAGCGAATATACTGTATATTCAAAGACTTGCGACACATTTTTCTAAAATAGCACCATGTACAAGCTCGTAGTGCGGCTTCGGTGCCGCGCTATGAGCTTGTAGATCTGCTATTTTCCAACAGCTAAAGTAGAACTGAGCTTGTAGATCTGCTATGTTTCAACAGCTAGTATTGTAGTGTAAGCACACAGTCACTGGTTACTTAGACGTCAAAATGAGCAGATCTACAAGCTCTCAACCTGTCGCAGGCTTGCAGATCTGCACATTTTGACCTGTACAAAAGCTGATCATAAGGCAGAAGCATGGGGAGAGTATGTTTTGCCGTCTGTCCATGTGTCCTTGTGCGTGACATGACAAAACACAGTGGTGATTTAGGCCATGTTATCTGCATGGTGTTGGTCTACTGACAGTGGACCAAATGGAAATGCACCCTTATGGGTCCATTTGTACACATAAGGGTCTGTTTGGTTCCTGTCTATGCTGCCACTGTGCGCTTGTAGATCGGCTATTTTTGGCTATTCTTGAATGCTTGGGTACCATTAACATCCTATGGTAGTCAAATGTCAAACTTTCCTTTTGCTTTAAGTAGCATGTAACATGTCAGACTAGGGGGTTTTCATGATTCTGAATACATCAATCAAGGATTGGTAATAAACGGCCACTTCACTTGCCTAAGATATTTTTTCCTTGACAATTCACAGCTGCTGACAGACATCTAGAGATTGACCGTGGACCCGTCCCTTCCCATCCTGGTCTACTGTCTGTCGTGTTCCCACACTCAGGTTTGTTTTTGTCACATTGTTTTAACATTTGAGTCCTGACGTATACACAACACGCATGGATGAACGGCAACTCTATATTGACCAGATGGATGTCAAAATGAGCAGATCTACAAGCTCACAACCTGTCGCAGGCTTGCAGATCTGCACATTTTGACCTGTACAAAAGCTGACCCCCCCCCCCCCCTTAAAAGCACATATTCAATCTGAGCGAATATACTGTATATTCAAAGACTTGCGACAAAAGCCCTTTACTTGTACAGTTTGTGGCACATGCTTTAGTCAAAAGGGTAGTCTAAAAACACATGATTACTCACACTGGGGAAAAGCTCTTTACTTGTACAGTTTGTGGCAAGGGCTGTATTCATAATGGGGATTTAAAAGCACACATGAGGACTCACACAGGGGGAAAGCCCTTTACATGTACAGTGTGTGGCAAATAATGTAGTTAAAAGGGTGATTTAAAACGACATATGATGACTCACACACTGTACTGTGAACCTGTGGCACACTGTTGCGAGGTCCATGTTGTACGGCAGCTGCTTTAGCTGCGTTCACTCTTTCGGGTGTCCCTGTGTCATTGGGTCTGTCCCTGGCTGTGTCCCTGGGTCTATCCCTGGCTGTGTCCCTGGGTCTGTCTCTGGCTGTGTCCCTGGGTCTGTCCCTGGTTGTGTACCTGGCTGTGTCCCTGTGTCTGTACCTGGTTTTGTCCCTGTGTCCCTGGCTGTGTGTCTGTCTGGCTGTGTCCCTGGATGTGTCCCTGGCTGTGTGTCTGTCTCTGGCTGTGTCCCTGGGTCTGTCCCTGGTTGTGTCCCTGTGTACCTGGCTGTGTCCCTGGGTCTGTCCCTGGTTGTGTCCCTGTGTACCTGGCTGTGTCCCTGTGTCTGTCCCTGGGTCTGTCCCTGGTTGTGTCCCTGTGTCCCTGGCTGTGTCCGTGTGTCTGTCTCTGGCTGTGTCCCTGGGTCTGTCCCTGGATGTGTCCCTGTGTACCTGGCTGTGTCCCTGGGTCTATCCCTGGCTGTGTCCCTGGGTCTGTCCTTGGCTGTGTCCCTAGCTGGGCCCCTGGGTCTCTCCTTGGCTGTGTCCCTAGCTGGCTGTGTCCCTGTGTCCCTAGCTAGCTGTGTCCCTACCTGTGTCCCTGGTTGTGTCCCTGTGTCTCTGGCTGTATCCCTGTCCCTGACACAGACACACAGGCCGGGGAGGAGGGCTAGTACAGTACAGGAAGTAATTAATTTGAACATCTTTCTACATACTGAGAGTAATAGATTTGTGCTGATGACTATACTGTCCCCCACGACCCCCCCCCCCCCCCCCCAGTGGGTTTAGTACCGATAAACGTTCAAAGGATCTGCGCCGCGGCACAGCGTCAGGCCCCGCACACTGTCACCTTTTTCACTTTGGGCCTGTTTGCATGCCTGTATATATATTGTGTGAAAATGACGTCCTATTTTGTTATCCGAAATAGGCAAAATTATAATAGCAATGTGGTATAATTTTAGGACAACTTAAAAAGCCATGTTATTTTGACTACTACAAAAGATTTATCACACAACACCTGATTAAAAAAATGTATTGAAAATATATATATATATATATATTTTATTTTATTTTTCAAAAGAATTTTTTTTGTTTATTTTTATTTTTATCAGGTGTTGTGTGATCAATTTTAGTAGTAATTTTAGTAGTCAAAATAACATGGCTTTTTAAGTTGTCCTAAAATTATACCACATTGCTATTATAATTTTGCCTATTTTGGATAATATGAGTGGCACTGCAGATCTCTATCGTTCTGTGGTTTACTTATCTATAGCTATCTTCAGTAACTATGCTTATTTATTGCTTCACTCCAATTGTACTTTTCCACTGTTATCAAAGTCAATGAAACTAGTTGTCAAGTTGAATCTTTTTTTTTTGTCACCAGGTCTGCCACCAGTGACTTCATATATCGGGGTAAGTTAGTTCATTCTTATTTAGAGACTACTTATATTTAACGGTAAGTACGTTAATTATTAGCTAGTTGAATACTACATATATTTAACGGTAAGTAAATATACAGTAAGTAAATTCTTGATTAGTTAACGACTACATATTTAGAGGTAAAATTGTGATCATTATATTGTCCCATAACATTGTGACATCATGACTCGTCCAAAAAAGAAATCGGTAGCTAAAAAGAAATTCTGGCTTAATAGCCCTGCTAAGGCAAACCTTTCCCAATCGCCAAACGGTAGCGCTTCAGTCGAGGAAGTCGATGCAAATAAACAGCCAATTTCTCCACTCGAGGTGCCGCCTTCAAAAAAAGCGCGACTACAAGACGGTGGTGTGCAAGCCATGGACCTTTCCCACAGTGACCCTGTACAAGAACCACTCGTTTCTCAACCCGCTGTGATATCTGTGCAAGCATCCGACGGTGGTGTGCAAGCCATGGACCTTTCCCACAGTGACCCTGTACAAGAACCACTCGTTTCACAACCCGCTGTGATATCTGTGCAAGCATCCAGAAGCCAGGATCATCGTTTATATCCCAATTGTTCAAGGAATAAGCAGTGTACATGCATGTCTCTCACATTTCTGGCAAAGCAAAATGAGGGACTTCAGTTGAAGAAAGAGGATCTCAACAAGGTACTGGACATGGGTGACGTTCTGTATAGAAGAACAATCACTAAACTAAAAAGACGGAAACTGTTTCAGAGCAATTTGCTGTCAATGGAGGAAACGCCTCTCGATGTGCAAACGGAACACAATCACTACTCTGTGATCAAATCTACTGTACAGACGGGATACATGAGAGAAAAGGGACCGACTAGACGGCAGAGTTGGTTTTTGAATCTTCATTCAAGACTCCAGTGTTTGTCTGCAAATGTGACGCATGCACTGCTTACAATATCGCCATACACAATTGCTGTATTTAGAGACGCATTAGGAAGATATGGCATGTTTGACCCGCACAGAAGAAATGCTGATGGCTTACCTTTAGGTCCAGGAGGAACAGCAGTAATGCTCACATTCACTCACTTGGATGATCTGATCGCTAAAATTGAACATCTAACTGCCAGCGTACATGCCAATCCGATTGACAGATTGCAGTTTGACTTCATGCCAGTGACATTTGTACAGACAAATGTCCCATCACCCTCAACTAGTGAGGATGAAGCTAACACTGTGCCATCAAGCAACAAGCCGCCTCTGCAGTCAGGCATTTCATCATCCACACAAGTCAGGTCAAACACTTCATTTGACCCTTTAAACAAAGTGAACAAAGCCCGTAAACTAAAAGTGAAAAGAAATTCACAGAAAACAACTCAAAGACAAACAATTGAAGATATTAGGGCCAGGAAGAGCGAGTATATGAGAATGTACAAGGCAAAGAGGTGCATCATAGATAGGGCTAAACAAAATGAACACAACAGTGTGTACTTCAAAAGAAAATTGAAGAAGATTGCTTATGACAAAATTAGGTACAATACAAATGAGGCGTTCAGAGGGAAGCTGAAGGCTAATAACATAATTAGGTACAATACAGATGAGGCGTTCAGAGGGAAGCGTAAGGCTAATAGCAAAATTAGGTACAATACAGATGAGGCGTTCAGAGGGAAGCGTAAGGCTAATAACATAATTAGGTACAATACAGATGAGGCGTTCAGAGGGAAGCGTAAGGCTAATAGCAAAATTAGGTACAATACAGATGAGGCATTCAGAGGGAAGTGTAAGGCTAATGACAAAATTAGGTACAATACAGATGAGGCGTTCAGAGGGAAGCGTAAGGCTAATAACAAAATTAGGTACAATACAGATGAGGCGTTCAGAGGGAAGCGTAAGGCTAATAACAAAATTAGGTACAATACAGATGAGGCGTTCAGAGGGAAGCGTAAGGCTAATAACAAAATTAGGTACAATACAGATGAGGCGTTCAGAGGGAAGCGTAAGGCTACTAACAAAATTAGGTACAATACAGATGAGGCGTTCAGAGGGAAGCGTAAGGCTAATAACAAAATTAGGTACGATACAGATAAGGTCTTCAGAGAAAAAGTCAGGAAACAAATGAAGGTCTACATGGCCTACAAATGCAAAACGGACGCGTACTTCAAGATGCGCCGTGACATCCGCCAAGCCTTAAAATTAAAAAGAAGGTACATTGCGTTATGTCGAGTGCAGCTCAGATTGCAGGTTGAAGACCACAAAAGGCGCGTTGAAGGAGAAGATAGGCGCGTTGAAAAGGAAGCAAGGAAAGCTTTAGAAGAAAAGCATCTCCAAGACTGCTGTATAGCTAAATTCCATGCAGACATAGAAGGTGGACCAACATATGTATGCACAACGTGTCACCGGGCGCTGTTCTCTAATCAAGTGGAGGTTTGTCACCGGGAAAAGTACACGAAAAACCTTGACATAGTTGAAGCATGCTTAACTGGAAAATATGTTCATGTCTGTGACAATGAATGTGGAGGCCCAGCAGAATGCACCGTACCCAAAGAAAGACATACAGAGTGGATATGTAAATGCTGTAAGAGAATTGTATCAGCAGGTAGAATGCCAGACATAGCTGTTGCAAACGACTTGGAGCTAGCAGACATTCCTCCAGAGCTTTGCCAATTAAATGTTCTTGAAAGACAATTGATTGCAATAGATCTCCCATTTGCCAAGATTCTCACTCTCCCTAAAGGTAAACAAGGAGCTGTACTTGGTGCTGTGGTGTGTGTACCATCAAATGTGGAAACCACCGTAAATGTCTTACCTAGACCGCTCGATTCATCTGGCTTGTACAGAGTGAAGTTGAAGCGACGTCTGCGATACAAGGGCCATCATTTGTTTCGCACTGTCAATATGAGGAATGTGGTTCTGGCTCTGAAGAAACTCATCCAGACACATCCAGGCTACAGTAACATCACATGCCGAGATGATGACAGTATCAGTGATGAAGCTGTAATAGAACTACCCGCTTCTGAACAGACAGCCACAGACTTAGACATGGATAGTTTTGATGAGGCCGAAATGATGGAAGCGGTTGATTCTTTTGAAGCTCTTGACTCATCACAAACAGTGGATCAGCATCCACCCAGTACTGAAGATGAGCAAGATGCGCTGAGACCTGGCCATGGCCTAGACAGTTGCTTGCAACCTGACGACATTGGGCAGGACATGATAACATATGGAGATGGTATATTCACCATAGCCCCAGCGGAAGGAAACAAGCCTGTCAGTTACACTACAGTCCCTAACCTCGAAGCGAGGGCCTTCCCTACATTGTTTCCCACTGGGAAGAACACATTTGATAGGAAGAGAAAGGTCAAACTCTCCCCTAGCAGGTACTTCAACACGAGACTTTTCGGTGCTGACGCACGTTTTTCAAGAAACCAAACGTATCTGTTCTTTGCACAGTTTGTCACAGAGACAAACTTGGCAAAAAACACAATCCAAATCCAATTGAGAAAAGGCAAACCCCAAACCAAAGATGGTCGCCGCATAGATAATAAGATGTTGCAGAACAAGTCTGAAGTTGAAAGACTTGTAGGAAACCGAGACGCAACTAGATTCATGTCGCCAATGAGGGGTACTCCAGCTTACTGGCACAAGACCATGTTGGATTTGTTTGCCATGGTTCGTCAGTTAGGTCCACCCACCTTCTTTTTGACAATAAGTGCAGCCGAGTTTAGATGGCCAGAGGTTATAAAGGCAATCAAAGCACAGCAAGGGCAAATAGTTGACTTCGACAAGCTGGACTGGAATGACAAATGCGACATTCTCAGAAGCAATGCAGTAACAACCATGCGCATGTTTGACAGGCGAGTTGCTTCGTATTATAGTAATTTGCTGTGGTCTAACGCGCATCCAATTGGCCGCGTCATAGATTGGTTTCATCGCGTGGAATACCAAGCAAGAGGGAGCCCTCATTGTCATTGTTTAATGTGGATAGCCGACGCCCCCGTGTATGGGGTAGACTCAGACGATAAGATTTGCGAGTTTGCAGACCGGTACATTAAGTGCGTTGTGCCTGATCCGAAGGAAGATCCCATCCTCTACAAAATTGTCACAGAGGTTCAAATGCACAGTAGAAACCATACCAAATCATGCAAGAAAGGTCACAAGACATGCAGGTTTGGATTCCCAAAGCCCCCAGTGGACAAAACGTGGATCACAAACCCCAGGCCAATTGATCCAATTCAGGAAGAACTTAAAGAAGTTCAGGAGGAAGAACTTAAAAAAGTTCTTCCTGAGGCAAAGGCCTCTGCAAAACCCTTAGGCAAAAAACGTACAGCACAGGCACAAGCCGCTATGGCCAAACTCAAACCACTGTTTGATATGCTGCTTGATAGTACGTCAGAATTGACTGACCTTTCAGACTTGCTGGCAAAGTGCAATTTGACTCAGGCAGAATACGAAGAGTGTATTGAGAACATGAGGAAGACGCATGTCCTCTTGATGAAGCGTGGAGTGAAGGACGGCTATGTAAATAACTACAACCCAGCTTTACTGAAGGCCTGGAATGCAAACATAGATATCCAGTTTATCCTGGACCACTATGTGTGCATCTCCTACATGCTGTCCTACATATCCAAGGCAGAACATGAGATAGGCGAACTGCTCAAGCAAGTAGTTGTTGGCATAGACAAAGAGAAAGTGAACGAGAGAGATGCGATGAACCAATTGGTTCACGCCTATGTAAAAAACAGGCAGGTTAGTGCACAGGAGGCAGTCGCCCGGACTTGCAGTTTGAAATTGAAAGCATGCTCCCGTCAAGTTATCTTTCTCCCCGTAGATGACAATGCCATGAAAATGAGCCTTCCGCTCAGCGCGCTGCAGAATAGAGCTGACGATTCAGAACATGTGTGGATGACGGGTATTCTGGATCGATACAATGCCAGACCAAAAACCCCCAAGTTTGACAACATGTGTCTAGCTACATTTGCATCCGAATACAGGGTAGTGTATGGTGACGAAGCTAAAAAGCAGGATTGCGAAAAGCTCTCCGACAACTTGGGAACCATTAAGAAGCGCAAAGACCTTAGCCACGTCGCAGTCATCCGATTTGCGAAGTTCTCGGAACAGAAAGAACCCGAGAAATACTATGGCGCACTGCTTAAAGTGTACCTTCCCCATCGCTACCAAACGACGCTTAAAACCGAAAAGTTCCCCTCTTACACAGAGTTCTATTACAATGCGTCTGTCAGATTACCTGGAACAGATGAGATTTGGGAAGCACATACAATTGTTGCTAGGAACAGGGAGAAGTTTGAGAAACACAGTGACTCGATCGAAAAAGCCATGGAGGAGTTCCTCCAGAATGGCCCTGCTGAAGACGCGTGGGCCGACATTGCAGCAGAGAATGAGCTCGATCGATTAGCATGTCTTGCCCAACTAGATGAAATTCCCCTAGATGATGAGGAACGAGACGACGTGCCAGAGTTCAGTGCTCAAGAGGTGCCTAATACAGGTGTTGCTGTATTGGCCCCACCGGTGAGCCCGGATCATCTGCGCACAATGTGTCGAAACCTCAACCAGACACAAGCCTCCATCTTTCACTCTATACGTGACTGGTGCTTTGATAGCGTAAATGAGCAGAACCCTGACCAGTTCTTTTACTTTGTTACTGGAGGTGCTGGAACTGGCAAATCTCACCTGATAAATTGCGTCTACGGTGAGGCAACGAGAATCCTCCGTAGACTCCCCAGACTCTTTGAAGACAGTGATCCATCTACTCCCACAGTACTGCTGTCTGCGTTCACAGGAACCGCAGCATACAACATCTCAGGGAACACTCTGCACTCCCTGTTGAAGTTGCCCAGAAGCCTTAAACCCCCCTACACATGCTTGGGAAATAGATTAGATGACGTGCGAGCAAAGCTAGGGAATGCACAGATCATCATCATTGATGAGCTCTCGATGATTTCCAAATACTTGTTTGCCTTCGTCCACTGGAGACTGCAAGAGATCAAAGGCAGTAAGCTGCCATTCGGAGGCATGTCGGTCCTTGCAGTAGGTGACTTTCACCAGCTCCCTCCAACGTCGCTAGGGAAACCGCTGTGCGTTCTCGAGGAATGCTTACCGGACTTTTTCCACGAACACTTACAGAGGATCACGTTAACCGAGATCATGCGACAGAAAGATGATGTGCCCTATGCACAACTTCTCAATCGGCTGAGAGTCAAAGGTAAGAAGGATCCGCTGAGTGATGCAGACAGAGATCTGCTTGTTCAGAGAGTGACTGAGCCTGACCAATGTCCCAAGGATGTTGTGCACATCTTTGCAACCAACAAAGAAGTTGCTGCGCACAACATCAAGTCCTTGTCTGAGCTCCACACACACATTGTTGACATACCTGCGTTAGATTACAGGAGAGATGAGCGTAGTCACCAGATGACTTGTCTTAACAGAGTCTGTACAGGACAGCAAAAGGACCTTCTTGACAATTTGAAAGTTGCAGAAGGGGCCCCTGTCATGATCATTAGGAACATAGACGTGGAAGATGGCCTTGTCAATGGGACATTTGGCAAGATTGATAGTGTAGAGTATCTGGTGAACCAGGACGGCACTACGGTATCCAAGCTTTGGCTTATGCTAGACAAGCCTGGTGCTGGGCTGAAATATCGCAGTGGAACACCTGGCGATAAGAGAGTGCACATCATGAGGATGGAGGAATACCTGAGCGACCAAAAAGTCATTCGCAGGCAATTTCCCATCAAGTTAGCATATGCTTGCACAGCTCACAAAGTCCAAGGCATGACTGTGCAATCCGCAGTGGTTTCCTTGAAACGGGTCTTCCAACCAGGAATGGCCTACGTTGCCCTCAGTAGGACAACGTCGTTACAAGGATTGCACATCATCGACTTTGATGAGAAGAAAATTTACTCTGATCCGGAAATCACAGCCGCCATAGAATCCATGAAAACCGCTTCACTGGACGGTGTCATGCCATTGTTAAATTTTCGAGAGAGGACAGACCAAGCGCAAACGCTGACTATTGTCCATCACAACACCCAAAGCTTAAGGGCTCACATTCAGGACATCAGGCAACATCACGAATTGCCACTTGCAGATGTCCTGTGTTTGACAGAAACTCATCTCACTGGCAATACTGTGGATGACGATCTGCAATTGCATGGCTACACCATGTTCAAACGCAACAGACACTTGTCGTACGCTAACTTTCCTGCCCGTGCAGAACAGAACGGCGGCGGTGTGGCTGTGTATGTGAAGGACCATTTCCAGGCTAGTGAAAGGCAGTATATTTTCAATGTGACAAACCTTGAGTTTGTGGTCGTAAAGATCGAGTCACCTGTCAAGCTTCTAATCGCTGCAGTGTACAAACCACCAGGTTACAGTAATCCGTTCCTGGACAACCTGAAGTCCCTCCTGGACGCCTTAGAAATTATGGACCACCATCCCATCGTACTCTGTGGAGATTTTAACGAAGATCTACTGAGTGGTTTTGGTGGTCCCGTAAGCAGGTTGCTAGAGTCCCGAGGGTATGCCCAACTCATTAAGGAGCCAACCACAGACAAGAACACGCTGTTGGATCACATGTACATCTCCAGACCACAGCGATGTCTCCAGTCTGGAGTGCTACGTACATACTATAGCTACCACAATCCTGTGTATTGCGTATTATCCTCCGAACATGACTAGTGTAGTGCAGGAAAACGCTTTGAGTTGGTCTTAAACTTGTTACTTACTTACTTATCCCCATTACGCCGGCTGGCGCATAGGGCAGCAACAATGTTCCTCCACTTGTATCTGTCTTTGGCCATCTTCTCTATGGTCCCTAGCTCTGATACTGTTGTCATTTTAGGCTTGCCTTTCGTTGTATTTCCTTCTGTGGTGCAGTGTAATGTGACTCTTGGTATTGCGTTGATGTCCATTCTGAGCACATGGCCAGGTCCACCTGTGATTATTGATTATACGGTGCATGTTGTCTTATTGGGTGACGTTGAGGAGGTTTTCGTTTGAGATGGTTTTGGGCCAGAATATGTGCAAGATCTTTCGCAGGCATGATGCGTGGAAGTTGGATAGTTTGTGGATGTCATTTTCTGTTTTCCATCATTCTTGGCGGGCTATGGTACAAATTTAAACATTCGTATTCCATGTTTGTGGCGGGCCTCGTGTTAAGTTTGTTCTGACCTTGTGATGTTAAATGTCATAGCAATACAAATTTGATTATAATTCATATTATGCCCTTGTTTTGTTTCTAACACTTGCAGGTCTACATGTTTGTCGCTCTGGATCAAGAGAGTGCTAAATGCCAAAATTATAGTCTAGTCCTATGGAAAACGCTTTGGGTTGGTTTTAAATGTATACATTTTTAATGTATATACACTTAACTGTAAACGTGTACATCACCTAAAGATGGTGGACGCCAG
Source organism: Protomyctophum parallelum (assembly GCF_964188405.1). Lineage (NCBI taxonomy): Eukaryota > Metazoa > Chordata > Actinopteri > Myctophiformes > Myctophidae > Protomyctophum > Protomyctophum parallelum. Next base: position 50,173,315 of record NC_139697.1, on the reverse strand, counting down.
AGATGACACAGGTTAGTAGGATGAACTTCCATGTTTGTCTTCGACGGTGGCAGGCTCTGGTGCCATCAAGCAAAGGTCATATCAAACCAGTTCTTAATGCACTTATTGGTACAAATCCTGATATGACCTACTCCCCTTGAAAAACAACCAACTCATTGCTTTCCTTGAATGTTCTATACTACAATTTAAGCATTAAGCAGACTCTTAATCCAGAGTAATTTACACTAAGCAAAAACAAAGCATGGCATGGCATACATCACAAATATAAAAGTAGTTATCAAGAACATGTGTAAGCTAAGGACGTAACAGTGGAGTATCTATATCATGAAACAATATATGTAAGTTTAATGTTTGCACCACAATGAGCCACTCTAATTGTTTTACCTTAAGTGCAGTGTTTTGTGTGTGTGTGTGTGTGTGTGTGTGTGTGTGTGTGTGTGTACCTGTACCATACTGCAGGTGTGTGTGTGTACCTGTACCATACTGCAGGTGTGTGTGTGTACCTGTACCATACTGCAGGTGTGTGTGTGTACCTGTAGCATACTTGAGTTTAATGTATTAACCCCCTAGTGGCCATTGACGTTATTTGCGTGTTAAATCAACAAATCCCTCGTGGCCATTGATGTTATTGACGTAGTAGACGTACTGCCCTGTCAGTATGTCTTATTATAACAAAATAACGGATTTTTTTTTTATGTAATCTACCAAAAACCGGCCGAAACCCGTGCGATCGTGCACTATCGTGCACACGCACCGTCTCTATGTGATCCGCGGCAAAAAATGTGATATTTTGGGATGTTCCTGGCCGTTTTTAACCTTGATTTGACTAAGTTATGAAAAAGCTAATGTTAGCTTAGCACTCTGGACAGCCAAGCTATAAGCTAGGGGTCAAATTAGCTTCCTTTGTTTACCTCGTTTGACAGGAAGTGATTTAGCCAGATTTAACACTTTTGTCAAAATCAGAATAATGGAACGTTCCTGCCATCTGGTGGCACTTCTGGGTATTAATTTGAAATTGAAAGTAAAACGTCATGTATTGTATTTAGATCGCTGATCCCTCTTATTGCATTAAAATGACGAATTAAGAAATGGGGCATTGGCCAGATTTGGCGACTTTTTGAATGACATTGTGGTCATATCGCACATTATTCTATTGTCATTCAAAAAGTCGCCAGATCTGGCCTAATGCACAATAAGATGTTATTAAATCTAGCAATAAGTGGGTTAATACCTGTACGCTATAGACATTTTTATAAAGACATTTAAAATAAATTTACTAAAACAGGACTAAATCCTTTTAGGTTTTCCTCGACTAAAATTACTAAAACAGACTAAAACCCTTAGGAGTTTTCGCAGACTAAAACTATCAACGATAGATATGACTAAGGTGAGGATATCCAATGTAATAAGGGGTGTCAGTGTTATGGTTAAAGATGATGATCTCAGTTTTATACTATACATACTATACTATGTTATATATTATACTATACATGTGTACTTTAAAGTGCTACTACTGTATTGTATGTATTGTGTTGTATGCTTGTATTGTATGCTTTCAATAAATCAATCGATCAATACTGTAATGTTGTTTTTGACCCTGTGATGTTAAATGTGCTATATCAATAAATATTTGACTTGAGAGTATAGTTCATATTATGGCCTTGTTTTGTGTTTAACACTTTTGCTTTTCAGGTGTAGATAGTAAACAATGCATTTAAATTTATGTGATGAATCGTTTACATTTGTTAAAAAACTAACACTTCTTTCTCTGTTTTTCAGAAGCTGTTGAGTGATTCTGCAGTGCTGACAGATTTTTGATTTTTTTTGCCTTTAACCTTTTATACTTTTCAGGATTTTTTTATTGTTAATTGCATTCCATTTAGGTTGCAGCTCATGAACCTGTAGTAGTCAATTTGTTATACGCTCCCATAATATTGGCCATCTCTGAATGTAATAACAAACACACACACTAACATAAAATTATTTTCTCTAACAAATACTTAACACCATTTTGCATTGTATACTGCTTGTTCATGAGCCACTACCTTCTATTTGCATGTTCATGTCATGATGTTTTTACTCCCCATTTGTTTTTAGGGCTTTATTGGACTAAAGTAATTTGAGATTTATAATCATAACATGGTTAAAATAATTCTAAACTTTAAATAATTTATTCATAAAATAATGGGTTAACAGAATACCTAATTATTTCTTTCAAAAAATCCTATTTGGAAATTATAGACAAATAAATTACCTTTAAATAGGCTGAAGTGCTAAATTATACTAATACATTTTCTCAATATAGTTACAACTATAGTTTTTACCTATCATTCAGAAAGTTAGATTTATTAGCTTGTTTGTAGAATATATTTTCCAGGAGCATGCTTGATCGCCTTTTTTAACAAAGGGGTCGGTGCAAGAATGTTTCCCTGTGCACTCCTAAATTGGCTGAAATAGGAGGCAGGTTTTTTGCTTCACTCTGGAAAATGTTTAATTTAGTAAATGTTAAAATATAACTTTGGATAATAGTAGTAATATTAACCATTATAACGTCAATAACCTAATATATTGATAATAAAACAAACTGTTTAATGGCATAATACTTACCATTATATATAACTATAATTTGCCTAATACTATATAAAGTACTGTTTCTTTCATTAAAGTTACAAATAATACATTCTTGTTAATAAATAGCTTAAACTATAACGGCTGTGCTTGTTGTCAAATAAATAGCCTTAAGTGCTGAATTATGCAAATACATTTTCTCAATATAGTTGCAACCCTATAGTTTTTACCTATCTTTAAGAAAGTTAAATGTATTAGCTTGTTTGTAGAATATATTTTCCAGGAGCATGCTTGATCGCCTTTTTTAACAAAGGGGTCGGTGCAAGAATTTTTCCCTGTGCACTCCTAAATTGGCTGAAATAGGAGGCAGGTTTTTTGCTTCACTCTGGAAAATGTTTAATTTAGTAAATGTTAGAATATAACTTTGGATACTAGTAATATTAACCATTATAACGTCAATAACCTAATATATTGATGATAAAACAAACGGTTTAATGGCATAATACTTACCATTATATACAACTATAATTTGCCTAATAATATATAAAGTAGTGTTTCTTTCATTAAAGTTACAAATAATAAATTCTTGTTAATAAACAGCTTAAACTATATCTGCTGTGCTTTGTCTCTACTTATTTCTACTATGTGTTTGAAATGTGAATCTATATGTTTGGTAATTGATTGACTATTCAGCATCATGAAAACGCCTTAGATTGACATTTCACATGCTACTTAAAGCATGAAGACATTTTGAATGGTTTGCCTTCTATAGGTTGTTAATGGTATGGTCACATATATACATGCCAATTATGAAAATTGCATGTGCAAGTTAACATCTGGCAGTTTCTACATGCTGGGGACTCGTCCTTAACATTTCTAATATAAATGCCAAGTAAGTGAACTATAATGTTATTTGTCTATGATTCAGGTTACTTATCTGGGCTAAACGTACTGTTCATGTAACTGTACATTACCATGACTCCTATTCACTATAATATATAATGCTTACAATTATAACAACCATATATATATATATATATATATATATATATATATATATATACACACACAAAGTGTAACGCTATACTACTTATTTTTACCATGGGTTTGAAAAGTGCATATATATGTTTGGTTATATGTATTTTGTCTTACATTTACCATGAAAATTCATCGCAATAACCTGAATCGGAAGGGTTGGTCACCACTTTCAGTGTGAGCTGAACTACATTTGGAAGAAATGCAACATCTTGTTAATGCATATACTGTATATATATATATATATATATATAGGCCTACACATTATAAAACATAACAGACTAAAGTAGTTGTTATTTCTGGCTTCTATAATCTGTTTATTTACACACTTATCCACATAACAGTTTGATTCTTTAAAGATTCTAAGCTTGTAATTGAAGGTGTTTGTTGTGCCTGCTGGATGGACTACACTTCAGACCCTATACTGTATGCAAGATGGTGTAGCGATCAACAATATATATGGATTTATCCATAACTCAAGCCTAGTGAAGGCACACACTTCACACAAAGTAGTCAACTTTACACCATCAATAGTATTTATTTCCCGAAGATTTGATCATACAATACACAAAATAAGCATTCAATCCAGCCATTGACCAGCTTGACATGGATAGACAATGGTTCCACTTGTATTATAAGGTGAGACATTCACTAGTACAGTTACAGACAAAACAATGGTACATTTCCATGCATTCAATAATTCCATTGTTTGAAAGGAAGGATGTAAGGACGCATCTTAATACAGGAAGCAGCAGCATCTTAACGATCTCCCATCTAGAACTGGAAAAACAACATTCCTCACCTATAGGCCATCCTTGAGGTACTGGGGAGGGGTGCTAATGTCATTGTTGCAGTGGGCAGCTACTGTAACTAGCCTATTCAAAGAAGTAAGGACGCATCATTAATTTCATGCAATGTTCTATAGATGGGGAGGGGTGCTAATGTCATTGTGCTGGGTGTGGTCAAGTTGATTAAATGGGCAGCTTAGCTACTTACTATATTGCCCTCTTTGGGGGGGTGGGGAAGCACTCATGATTTAATAGCTTTTCCTTTGTGTATCTTCATGTGTGTTTTTAGATTACCAGTATGAGTAGCAAATTTACCAGTATGAGTAGCACATTTTTACACTGAAAGGACTTTTCCTGAGTCCTCATGTGTGGTTTTAAATCCCCATTATGAATACAGCCCTTGCCACAAACTGTACACATGAAGGGCTTTTCCCCAACGTGAGTGTTTTTAGACTACCCTTCTGACTAAAGCCAAGTTAATGGTATGGTCACATATATACATGCCAATTATAAAAATTGCATGTGCAAGTTAGCATCTGGCAGTTTCTACATGCTGGGGACTCGTCCTTAACATTTCTAATATAAATGCCAAGTAAGTGAACTATAATGTTATTTGTCTATGATTCAGGTTACTTATCTGGGCTAAACGTACTGTTCATGTAACTGTACATTACCATACATTCCCATGACTCCTATTCACTATAATATATAATGCTTACAATTATAACAACCATATATATATATATATATACACACACACAAAGTGTAACGATAGAACCCTAAAATAGTTACATATATGATAACTCAAACTATTATGATAACCTATAACAGTAATTGATAATATATAACGATATGATGGTGTTCCTTACAGTAAAGGTACCAACAATACATTGTGTTAATAAACAATTTAAACTATACGCTATACTACTTATTTTTACCATGGGTTTGAAAAGTGCATATATATGTTTGGTTATATGTATTTTATCTTACATTTACCATGAAAACTCATCGCAATAACCTGAATCGGAAGGGTTGGTCACCACTTTCAGTGTGAGCTGAACTACATTTGGAAGAAATGCAACATCTTGTTAATGCATATACTGTATGTATATATATATATATATATATATATATATGCCTACACATTATAAAACATAACAGACTAAAGTAGTTGTTATTTCTGGCTTCTATAATCTGTTTATTTACACACTTATCCACATAACAGTTTGATTCTTTAAAGATTCTAAGCTTGTAATTGAAGGTGTTTGTTGTGCCTGCTGGATGGACTACACTTAAAAACAACATTCCTCACCTATAGGCCATCCTTGAGGTACTGGGGAGGGGTGCTAATGTCATTGTTGCAGTGGGCAGCTACTGTAACTAGCCTATTCAAAGAAGTAAGGACGCATCATTCATTTCATGCAATGTTCTATAGATGGGGAGGGGTGCTAATGTCATTGTGCTGGGTGTGGTCAAGTTGATTAAATGGGCAGCTTAGCTACTTACTATATTGCCCTCTTTGGGGGGGTGGGGAAGCACTCATGATTTAGCTTTTAGCTTTTCCTTTGTGTATCTTCATGTGTATTTTTAGATTACCAGTATGAGTAGCAAATTTACCAGTATGAGTAGCACATTTTACACTGAAAGGACTTTTCCTGTGAGTCCTCATGTGTGCTTTTAAATCCCCATTATGAATACAGCCCTTGCCACAAACTGTACACATGAAGGGCTTTTCCCCAATGTGAGTGTTTTTAGACTACCCTTCTGACTAAAGCCTTTGCCACACACTGCAAGCAAATGGCCTTTCCCCTGAATGAATTATTGCATGCTTCTTCAGATTTCCCTTTAGGCTAAACATTTTGCCTACATTTCTTACCTGTGTGAATCCTTCATGGAGTGACTTTCTTTTGGTGATTTGAGGTCATGGAGCAGCTTGTTGCTCAAAGACAAACTATGTCCTCCCATGTGAAACACATCTAGTGTCGAACATTAACTAGTGATTGATAACATTTTGCAAAAGTTGTCACAGTACGATGCACACTATAATGTATTCAACAATCACTATCATCAAACTGGGAAATTGTGAATCTTATATTTGCAAATGATAAAATAATGCTGTATTGATGTGGTACCATAGGGAGAAATAGTATATTATATAAACAGTATATTCTGTAAAAACAAATGTATGTAGCCTATTGGCCTGAATATAAGACTACATCCCCCCTCCCCCCCATGGAAATATCCTAAAAAACAGGGTCATATTATAATCAGGGACTACAGTTCTAATTTTCATTTCTTTCATTTCTTTGTATTGTCCATCACCTCAACCCTAAAGTGATGGATTTGATGGTCCAGCAGGTCTTTAAAAGGGCACCTTGACAGTGATACCTTTGAATAAATAAATTCAAATGTGGAATCACATTTTCTTTGTGTATAAGCTAATGTCTAGGTTTACATTCTTACGTTAAAATGTCTAGTATAGCAACAGCATGGGACAACATGATATATATGATATAACTTGCATTCAACTGCCCAAATGCTATTGAATAGATTCTAACCTGTAACCTGCACTGAACCTAACTGCAAACATCAACATTTAAAATATAAACAATGAAAATACTGCAAATATGCCTAAGCCATTAAATGGAAAGTTTCAAGTATTAAACAGAGGAGAAACCAAACCTACACCAAGCCCCTTTGATCGATAGAATTAACAAATAGAATTACCCCCCCCCCCCCCCCAGCCTTCAATAAACACCATATTAACTCTGGACTGAAACCAGTGGTTTTGCGTGGACTTGAACGATGCAAATTGAATCCGTAGTGTGGACTGAAGCGGTGACAACCGTACTGGAGCGGTGGCCTCTGGTGTAAAGTAGGAAGAACAGGTGTCGCTTCCTCCAACACGGGTTCTACTGGTCTGTGACTGGACTCCCCCTGGCCATCTGAAAGGCAAACCTGCGAACCTGATGACATAAAAATGTGAAATATTAAAAGTAGGTTCATTGTCATAACTCATACATGTTGTGCATCTTGGTTTAGACAACTGAGGAACAGGACAAGAAAACGTTAATATGTAGTCAGACAATGCATTCAACTAACTAGTCTACCACTTTAACTTGTGTTATTTCACTGACTTTATAGGCCTAATGAATTATAACCAGCCCTTTATATGCCTCTGAACTGAAACCAGTGGTTTTGCGTGGACTTGAACGATGCAAATTGAATCAGTAGTGTGGACTGAAGCAATGACAACCGGACTGGAGCAGTGGCCTCTGGTGTAAAGTAGGAAGAACAGGTGTCGCTTCCTCCAACACGGGTTCTACTGGTCTGTGACTGCACTCCCCCTGGCCATCTGAAAGGCAAACCTGCGAACCTGATGACATAAAAATGTGAAATATTAAAAGTAGGTTCATTAATTTGTCATAACTCATACATGTTGTGCATCTTGGTTTAGACAACTGATGAACAGGACAAGAAAACGTTAATATGTAGTCAGACAATGCATTCAACTAACTAGGCTACCACCAGACTACCACTTTAGCTTGTGTTGTTCCACTGACTTTACAGGCCTAATGAATTATAACCAGCCCTTTATGCTATATGCCTCATAGCTGAAAACCCAGACCTGTTGATTACACCAAGGTTTTGGATGCTAACTTGTATATGTTGTTGAGCAATTTTCATAATATGTGACCATATCATTAACAGAATACAATGCATGATCAATAAAGGGGTTAACAATAAAGATATTTTTTATTTAAATCACCACTAAATCACCTAATCATAGCAACATGAGTTAGACTTTGATTTGACGATGACGATGATTTGACGAAAAAACAGCTCAACATAATATGCAAGTTAGCATCCAGCATTTTCTACATTATGGTGTATTCAACATGGAGTTAGCATACAGATTAGCATAACAAATGAAATCCCTAACACTCGTCTGCAAATCAATACAACCGTACAAATAGAAAGCACTGAAATTAACGATTGTTTTTTACTTACTGTGACACAAAACAACAACATACCTTCTCAGGGAATCTTGCCTCGACATGGAGTCGGCCGCGAATGACTTCACCGTAAACACGCGTCGAAAAAGTGTTGCATGTATTACACTAGTATGCAATTACAGTCTTGCACACGATCGTTGTGTATAAAATGATAGTTCACGTTTTATTAATTCACAGCAGGTCAACAATAGATAACGTGGCTTCCTCTCTTTCTCTCTTTCCGGCTGTAGTCGTGACTCCATACACCATTCCATTGTAAACTGGCACTGCCACCTATTGGCAGGTGGTGGAAACACCTATGGGACTAATATATCACAGCCAGGTATACTGTGAACACAATACTTACTTTCTTTTACAGACATGACATGAACTTTTCAGGTAGAATTAAACAAGTATGATGCCATTATACACAAGTATAGCCAAGCACAATCCTTGTAGGTACTACACATGGTATCCAGTCCTTATAGCAAACATCCATAATATTCCTCTATGAATGAACTACAACTGTAGTTCTCCCCGGAAGTGAATAAGTACAAGGAGGATGTGATAAGCATGTTGTGACATCGCGTTAAAAATGTGACCAACCAATGACAAAGCCAAACATGAGTATTGCGCCAAATTTGAACACTCCCATTAACTTCCTCTAAATTTCCCGCATAACCGTCTACCAGTCTACCGTCACTACCAGTGCACTGCAGAAACAACACAATCGCTCTTCAGAAGCCTTCGTTCATCTTAAAACGTAAGTAGACTTGATTAAACATGATGCATAACCATAGGCAATACTAAATGTTCACTCAATAAAAAAACAAAAACTTTGAGCACCAACTTTGCGACACGGATGGCTGCAATTCGAAACTGGCCTCTGTAAAATCTAAATACCCCTCCCTGCCCCATTTCCCCTCACTGTATATGTATCTTTTCCCTTTATGATGAATTCCTGTTCTGTTCTTTAGCTACATAGAAGTGTCTATTTGTATGTCTCTAAATGTTTTGATGAATTAAACAATGTGGACCCTGTTGTAAACAAGTGTAATACTTAATTAGGTCGTCCACTCACAGTTAACAGTCTTTGTATTGAGTTTGTGCTTAAAATGTACTGTAACAAATGTACTGTACATTCACATGGACAAATGAAACGATGCAAAGACTGGGGTTCTATTTACACGTTGGCTCACAGTGCATATTGTAACGATCCCAGGAACCGGAGGCAGAGACGTAGTCACAATGATAAAGATCTCTCTTTATTACTCCCAAGATCACTCGTAACCATAATAGCAGTTAGACAAGCATGCGCTCTCAACCTAACTACACACACAGAGCAACCCGTCACTCACAGTCCCCAGTCCCACCCCCACGACAGTCCCATTGGCTGACGCCATAGCTGGCCGCTACACTATGTACGTGTGTGACCTGTCTATTTGGCAGCCCGTTATCACCACCTAGCGACATTATAGCATAATAGCACATTAGAGCATAACGTGACCGTATTATATGAACACCATTCTGTCATTCTGATTTGTGAAATACCCAGGTTTACTTTTGCAAATGCCACTATTTAGAAGCTGCAAAAAACATACCTAACCCGATTACAATTTACTTGGTATAGGCTAATTAATAACCATCTAAATGATTCTAAAAAAGTGCTGGCAAAGTAACCTCAATATACTTCTATTTGCCATATACTATAGATATACCATGATGGATGCAACTCCAACAGCAACAACAACAACACAAGATGTTTGTCCAGAAAAAAGTAAGTTTGGTGAAATGAAAATGTAATTAAAAAATAATTATCTGCCAAAACATGAACATAAAATATACACTACAAAAAACACAGTAGTTAATGTTCATTAAAAATCAATTTAACATTTTGTGAAGAATAATTGTATATTGAATTATAGATTGACTATATTCTTTTCAATAACTTTATGTCTCTTTTCTTAACAGAACAATCTGTTTGGATCATCGGTTCGAGTTTAGTGGCCAGAGCTCAACCAAGGGCCCAGGAGATATTTGGCAACAATTTGGGCCTGGCTGAATTCCAGATAAAGTGGATGGGGAAAGGAGGAATGATCTGGAGGGATGTTGTTCCGACAATCAAGAAACAACTACTGACAGAACACCCTCCACAAATCCTCATAGTCCACGCAGGAGCGAATGACATAGGAAAAACCCCAAAATGGGAGCTGGCCCAAATAATGAAAAGGGACATTCGTTACATAAAGGACACATGCCCAGCCACCAAGTTCGTCTTCTCGGGCCTGGCCCCAAGACAACATTGGAGAGGAGGGTTGAAACCAACACAGCTCAACAAAGCCCGGATCGCTGTCAATCAGCTGATCCTGAAGTTCCTGCCAGAGGTCCATGGGGAGATAATCCTTCACAAAAATATCTCAACATTTCCCCATGATGGCCACTTCCTTCCCGACGGGGTTCATTTCACAATTAAAGGAAATGACCTCTTCCTAAACAATCTGAAAATGGGACTTCAGTCCTGCATTTAAAAAATAAATGGCTATACTACAAAACATTGTCTATTCTTAACACATACTTAATGTAACTTTAAGGACTAGTTTAATTTAGTTTTACAATACAACAACAAACTCAGAACAGTAAAAACCTACAGATGTAATCTTGCACATTTTCAGTTCTTTAAATATTATAACTGCACTGTAACCTTTCATTCCTCCAGCAGTAATCTGTGACTTTAGGAAGTCTTTTCCCTTCATTCCTCCATTAGTCAACCAGCAGTGTTGCCATGTCTGCTTAATATAATTAGTTGGCCTTGTTTCTAAAGAAAAGTAATGCATAGGTCTACTGTAGGCCTACCAATAACTCTACACAATTAGAGAATGTTATCTTCATAGTTTGCCTGTTATCTCTCCTTTTTTAAATAGGCTACTGTATTTATTTGGCATTTTGTAGTATGAAAAAACGCCAAAAAACTGGCAGATAAATTATGCCTATGTAAATGTTCCACATGACTACAAATAAGAGCTATTTTTGTTTTCATATACCGGGTTGCTTATTTTTCGCAGAACCTAGCAACCCTGCAACGACAGGAACTACATTATAGCTGCATTATATTGATATCAAATGTCAATCCTGTAGCTAAACAAGTACATTATCGCACTATATTACATATCGACGGGTTCTGCATTAACGTTAATTTTCATGGCAAGTACATTCCAAAGCAACTAATGAAAATGGACCATTATGTCTGAAATTAGCCTTTGTCAATGCTGCCATTAATACAATGCACATACAAGTGAATTTCACAAATGCTTTATATGTCAAAAAAACACCCAAATGGGTCCATTTGGTTCCATTAGTCATTGTGTGCAATTTCTATAATGTTGCCAATAGTCAAAGATTAATACATGTGCAGTTCCCACATAGTGTTTAATATAAAACGTTATTCAGAACTATTCTATAATATATCTGTTCTCAAGAGGACACAAAAACACACAGCATATTTGTAGCTTTGCATCTTTTGAAAGTGCATGGCTCCGGAGTCGAACCATTACGTCAAGGAACACTTCCACCGGCAGTACCCTTTCTCCGCCTGTAGATGCAGCAACGTAACGCCCTCCATGTCCCTGACCTTTCTTCTGCTGAAGGAAGCAATTTCATATATCGACTCTGACTATATTACTTCCGGTTTAACAACGTAAACATCCGGTACTAGCTTCACCCCGAGTCACACTATTAACTGTCCGGTATGCTAAGATATGATCGTAATGGTCATAATAAAACCCAAAATATCGCAATTTACGCAATGATGCAATGCACATAAAGAACGGATTGACTGCACGTCAATCACGGCAACAGAGATGGTTTGGATGTATTGATTGAATTGAAGTGTCGTCTAAGTAACACTGCCCTCGAACATTTACAATCTTAAATGAATTACACTACTACAAAATAAATACAGTGTATATATATATATATATACAATACAAACTCAGACACAAATCAATGAAACATCTGACCAATACATTTACATATTTCCCAATATTACGTCAACATGCCTATTTTAAAAACAAATTATGGTATTTGCAATTATGGTATACTGCAGAATGTACATATGTACTAAGATACCAATAATTGGACAAACAACTTCATAGTGTACACATTTTTATTAATATTTTTCTCCTCCCGCATCCATATCCATCACTAAATAAATACAAATAGAAAAGGTTAGAATACAGCAATTAAAAATGTGCTTATGATAATAAAAAAATAATCATAAAAGTAGAAGTCTGCTAATACCTTCTTCCAAGTCCGACGAGGCCGCGTCAAGGGCACCATCATTAGGATTGTCCACGGCTAAATTGATATAAAATATATATAATAAAAATGTGCTTATGATAATAAAAAAAAAATCATAAAAATTAGAACCTCTAATACCTTCTTCCAAGTCAGACGAGGCGTCCAGGGCACCACCATCATGATTGTCCAAGGCTAAATTGATATAAAATATATAGAATCATATCAAATGCATTTATTAAAAAATATTATTATTATTATTATGACAGTCAAATAAGCTATGACAAAAATGCTTAGCAATAACAGCAAATATAGAAGTCAGATGGTGGCATGGAATGAGTATTTTGAGTCTATTCTATGCTAAGGATGTAATATAGTTTACCTTCTTGCTGCAAAGATGGCTCCATGTCCTCGTCCAATGCTGAAGTTTAATAATCATAAAATAGAATAGTGTTAAGGTTGATTAAAATGATTAATTAACAACTAACCTATTCTAGTAATTACAATTTAGGCATTTATCAGACACTCTTAATCCAGAGCGATTTACATTAAGCAAGAACAAAAAAAAGCATGGGAATAGACATTTATCAAGAAACATGCGTAATTAGAAATATAACTTACTAAACAGATCTGAGCATGCCTGACAGGCCGTCGGCTGGCGAGCTGGCCTCCTCATCTGCCGAACGATAAAATGATTCGCATCTGAGATGCGCTTGATTTGGCCCCTGACGAACTCCAGCTGACAGTTGAGGGCATTGTGGCCCATAATGGCAGCTGTTGTTAAAGATCCCAGGTTGGAAAGTAGTTCCTCCTTTCCAACCTGAGAGTCTTTCACCTGGTGCTATACAAGAAACAAACAAAAAAAATTAGACCGCCGGCGCCATATACAAGAGCTCTTGTATGAATGTATACATCTTAATACCATATAAGCGTGGTCAACAGTCTCATCAGAATTACTAACATATTTGAAAGCAACTTTTACAGGATAAATGTTTAAACTTACGACAAGCAGCTCGAATCTGTCTGCCAAAATAGCAGACTTGGCCCGCGCCGTCGGGCTAGATGGGAAACCTCCTGCAGCCATTTCAGTAATATACGATCGAGTCAGTAAAAATCCCGGGATGAATGAAGTGTACACGGAATTGGCGGCAGTTCTGTTCAAACCAAACTGCAGATGGGTGGGTCAAATAATGCTATTGGTTGTTTGTGTCACATGGCACACATGCTACGACACAAGACAGGAACGACCAAAAACGTATAGCTATACCAATGCAACTTTTTCCAATCCTTAAAGGGACACTTCACCCTTTTTGCAAAAATATATATGTTAATGACGTTTAGAAGCTTTAGAACACTTTCCTGTAGATCTTTATGTGTGTAATATGTGGTTTTAGATATTTTAGATTGTAGCAGTGAGCCTGTTGTCTCTGATGTCATGGACACTGGGCTCACTTCCTTCCTGGACTACATGTTGTCTCAGTAAGACAGCTCTCCCCCTATCCACAAGGAGGAGCAGTGCACCAAAGAATTATGGGAATTGTAGTCCAGGAAGGTAGTGAGACCAGTGTCCATGACATCAGAGACAACAGGCTCACTGCTACAATCTAAAATAACTAAAACCACATATTACACACATAAATACCCCCAGGAAAGTGATCTAAAGCTTCTAAACGTCATTTAGAAGTGTCCCTTTAATCACAAACATCTATGCCGATAATATCTAACTTGTCCACGGGCAACAGATCTTTCAATGTATGGCATTGCAAATACGTTTGATAATCGCTACTCTGCGCAATATTGTTTTGGAAATGTCGCAAATTGCATTGCAGTGAACGAGAGCAAATCACACTTACCCTGGGGTTGGTGACTCCGCCCTGAGTGTCAGTGTAATTCTTTCATGTTTAGAATGCGTATAAAATTCAAAAATTCAACTTACTTTATAATGCATTGGGCAACTTGGGCTGGAATAACATTGTGCAGTGCCTTAAAATGTTGTTTACTCAATACAATATTATATTTCAATGTTGGATAACATTATGAGGTAAAACAAATATATGCACAAGTCATTGAATTATTTCACATTAATTTAAGAAACGTCACATTGTTTTATAATATCAGTATATGCTATAGAACTATAGAGCAAATATGTTTACAATAATACTTTATGACCTATGTCGAAAGATGCCATGCCTGGCACTGACACCTATATGCACCCCATATAAACCCTCTATAAAGCTATATGATCTGCAACCAACACACCCATATTACAACAGCATTCGATTGAAGATACAGTTCTTATATTTCATATGGAACATTTGCAAACCTGTGGTGTGAGACTACTGTGGACTAACACAGGGAATGTTATTTGCAAAGTAAAAATATATGCCTTCCTACAACACAATTCCCAGGACTGAAGTTTAATTCACAGAGCATCTGCTTTGACAACTTCTCTGCCAGAAGAAAGACCTTGAGTTGTTCTGTCTGGACCTCCAAACAGCTATAGGAAAAATGATCAAGTGCAAAATGGAAATATATGATCTTGTAAATGCTTAATTAATGCAAAATGATAAAAACAAAAATACACACAAGCACATATTTACAATGTCGCCTTCACCTTGTATGTGAACCTGTATGATTATGACAAACACAGACAGGCACACAGAGCTGAGACTATAGTACCAAAGTGTGTCTATATATGCAGAAATACATGTATGTGAAGTAAATATATGCTGGTGAACTGTACAATACTGTACTGGCAATCATACAATGCAATAGGGAAGTAATTTACACTAGACAGATTTGACTGTCAAAAGATACAATACAAGCATCTATCATGCGACATCCTGTACACACTCATATGTGGCTTGTGCAATGCAACACTATGTTACATATTTCACACAATATTATGTACAGTATGTAGGCAGTATTAGGTGTATATCAATGTACAGTATATCCAAAACATTCGATCATCACCATCATAGCTTCCTCTGGCTCATCAATAATCAAACAAAGACTTTAAAACATCTGTTGCAATTCACCATTGGAATATGAATGACTAAACATGTCACGTACATTATTACTAATTCGTGAAAGTAAACGCATTGATGATGAATGGTCTACGGCTCTAACCTATCATGCACGTCTAGCCTACTATTTCTAAGTAGGCTATACAGAATAACGATGAATAATAGATGATGATGATAATGATCTTGACGAGAGATTAGATCAAAGAAATCTGTCTGCCTACATCAGTGTTGAATGTGGTCACATTAACCCAGTGACCAGTGTTGTTTTGGCGAATCTAAACTAGATAAGACTTCGGTGGACGATCTTTTCAAAATAAGACTAGCCTAATTCCTGCAGAGCGAAGTCACTATTTCCAAAAACATTTCATACATTCTAATACATTCTGTATTAGGTGTATAATAAATAACAGACCAGAACATAATCTTTTTTGGCTCTTTTATTTAATCAATGTTCCCTGCAGCCAGGTTCTCCATTGGATCTGTAAAAGTAAATAAAAGACAAAATACAGTACTTATTGTATTAAGTTTTCAGACATACATTCATTATATTTAAACAAACTCCATTCAAACAAGTTAGTAGGCCTACTCATGCTATTTTGACTCACCGAAACCACACATTGGACAAGGGGGGTTTTCGAATTTCAGCTTCTCCATCCGGAGCTGCTTATTCTGACGCTCCAAGGCACAGAGCTGAACTTGGAGTCCCTTGAGCTCTTCCTCCTTTGTCCTGATCGCGGTGATTACTCGGCCACCCACCCCCGCAATATAATCAGGGAGGTGAGCTCGATCTTCGAGACGATACTAAAAGAATAAAACATAATTAACTTAACGTGAATCACGTCTGTATATATGATTGATCGATTGAAGTATATGTATTAACAATATGTAAAATGGGTACATACTTATCTTAATTATGAAAATAAGCTTGATGCATATATTCAAATCTTACTGTGTTCACGTGATTGAAAGGTTAACACATGTGGTCATTATGATGTTGTATCATTTAGGATTTCCTCATCTGACCATTCTCTGTAGATCAGTAAAATGATAATTACTTACATAGATCAACTTCATTTGCCGGCTCAAATCCTCCCCCTCCTCCGACCGTGCCTTCGGCATTTTATTTGGTGAAGCCATGATGATATGATGAATCAATGTCTGACTCATCTGTCTCTCTGCTCTCTCTAGATTTCAGAAATGTCCGCGCGTGAATTTAAACCAAGGCATTACTTCCGGAAGGTACTTCACGTGACGTCAGTTGCTCTTCCGGGTTACGGGTCTAGACATTGGTTGTAGGGGAATATTAATAATTATTGCCCTTCAGTTTGTGGCAAGGGCTGCAGTCAAAAGGGTAGTCTAAAAGTACACATGAGGACTCATACAAGGGAAACCCCCTTTAGGTGTACAGTTTGTGGCAAGGGCTGTATTCATGTGTCATTAAAAATGCACATGACTCATACAGGGAAAAAACCATTTACATGTACAGTTTGTGAAAAAGGCTTTAATCAGAATTGCAATCTAAAAACACACATGAAGATGTGTCAAAGAGGAAAAAGCTGTTAAATGAGTGTTCTTCAAATAAGGCATTATGTTGACACGTAATGTAAATTATTCAGTTTAGTCCAGCTATATACATTAAACATGATGGACTATATCAATTATTTTAATCAATTTTCAACTTGCATAATGACCTACTGATATTGATATAACAATATGAGAAGCAGTGTTTTCCGACATTCTTCAGCAATTACAATGTCACATTAATAACCACGGACTAGTGGTGCAATTGTAACTTGTCTCTGTGTTGACATGTGTTGTTTGGACTAACATATTCACCCACCCCCATACGGACATCTAGTTATTTGTTTGGTCCGATGACTTGTTCAAAATGTTACAACCAACGATGCAGCTAATCTGGATTTTACAGCTAACACAGATCTAATGATCTAAATTAACGTAACGGCCAGTAGGGGGCCTTCTAAATCTATCTATGACCGGTCCATGCATTCAGGCTGGCTTTGCAGCTGCCGTTCTGATTGGCCAAAATTCACAACAGCTGTTGTCAAAGTTACAAATCTACACTGCCTCACGGATGGACGCCTTGTGAGCTTGTAAATCTGCTATTTTTGTTGTGCAACACGATTCTACGGAGCAGCATAGCATTAGCATGTTACGTTACTTTGGAATGGAGTTATATATTATAGGCACGGAGGAGAGGCCAGCGCTGGTTGAAAAACGATGGGATGTTATTCATTCAATTCATACAAGCATACAGCAACATTGATATGTCTGTCAAACCATGACCAAGTCCTGTGTGTGTGTGTGTGTGTGTGTATCAATACCACGCCATGACTAAAAGTATACACATTAGTGTACAATACAGTACACTCTGTTTAAATACATACTGCATGTATACAAATGACTACATGCAGTGCATACAGTAGATGCATCTATATAAATTACAAAGTAAATAGGATATAACAAGCAAGCAATTTACCTGGGCCCTGTTGTGATTTTATGGTGTCCTCCAATCAGTTAACAGGTTTTTGTATTAACTTGTGCTTGAAATGTACTGTAATTCTGCAAATTATTAATACATACTTCAATCAATCAAATAGACAAAAAAAATGTTTATCTTCTTGAAGAGGTAGAAGTGGTTCATACCAATCCGAGAAGATTACCAGTATTAACCCTTTTTTTTAAATACAAAGGGCTAACCTATTATGTGGAGAAAATAGCAGATATACAACCTCAATGCGTCAAAGAACTTGTACCAGGTTTCACATCAACTGCTCTGTGGAAGAGAGTCTGCAGCGCTTTGAGGAGGTTATGAAGGCTGCTAAAGGGGCTAATATGCCAGTAAGAGGGTAAGGGCCAATTGACAATATAATCTTTCAGTTGATTATCGTTTTTTTTGTTGACATTATACGTTCTAGTAAAAATGACCCATGTTTCTTATTCCTACAGCTATGTGTCATGTGTGCTAGGATGGCCATATGAAGGCAAGGTGGCACCTGAAAAAGTAGCACATATGAGTGTGTGCATGTGATACAACAATATACTTTTTACTTTTTGTTATAAATACAACTCCCTTCCTTTTTTCTTTTTTTTAAACAATATATTTATTGCGTTTTTCTTTTTTGTAACAAACAGACAATACAACAAAACAATACATAATACATCAGACAATACAATTACTTAAAATGAAAAGCAAACAAACAAAAAGCAAAACAAGAACATACAGTACATACATAAATACAGTATATTTTTACTCCTACCCTGATCACCAGGTGGCAAAGAGCCTCTATGCCATGGACTGCTATGAGATCTCTTTGAAGGACACGATAGGAGTGGGCACCCCAGAGGGCACGAGGGAAATGCTGGAGTTGGTCACCAAGAAAGTGCCAGTCAGGGCCCTCTACCATGACACCTACGGGCAAGTACCTCTGATGAGACGATGATGACGAGAAAGGGTAAGTTGCACATCCAAAATGTAAGTAGGCCAGATGCTGGATAAAATAATATGTGCGTAAAAAGATAGATTATATCCATACACAGGAGTTGTGAGCAACATTTCAACCAGATATAATTCCAAAGACTGTGTTGAAGTCAACTTCTTTGTGACTTCTATGTTTGCTTTGTGTATTTCTCTGTGTCTTTGTGCGTCTCAGGGAATAGAACTGCACAAACTCAAGATTGCAGGAACATTTATTTGTGCTTCCATTAACAGGCAGTAAATACTTTTTATATATATATATATATATATATATATATATATATATATATATATATATATATATATATATATATATAAGATATACATCTCATCTAATTTCTATATATTTGTACTTCAGCATTCTTTGTCATGTTTGACAATAAACAAACTATTCCTAACATCAGTTGTCTGATTTTCTGTGCAAAATCTAAATGCATCCTCTTAACTTGAAATATTTTAATGCAAGTGAAAGGGAGGGAGAGAGAAAAGAATGCGACCGCCTCCATCAGAAGCAAGCATAATGGGCTTCTTCAGAAGCAAACAGTGCTGTACAATTGAATTGTTCATGTAAAATAATGGGTACTGTCATTGATTGATAGAAAAGAATATTCAAAGGGATGTGACCTTATAATTAGCTAGGAATCTTACTGCCACAACCATCATAACAACACTCTGCAACCACACTCTGCAATTTTTTAAAATTGCGAATTTTCTAGTGTTATTTGTTAGTGTAGTCTTTATTAGTAGTCTTTATTTTGACGCTTTATACCTCCCACACTGTACGCTGTACGCACTTGAGCCATATGTCAAATTGACCGGAAAAATCGGGAATCGTGTGCTTGTATTTTGTTAAGAGAAATGTTGTATAGTTTAATTGATATGAATTTATTAGTGAATAAAATTTCCCCATTGACATGAATGGGAAAAGGCAAAAATTCACATTCAAGTATTTGTTCCTCGGAGACTGTAATCACTACAGTTACAAAACTTTTAGGGATAATTCAACATTATCCCTAAAATTATTTAACACTAAAATTTTATCGGTCGGCCTCATGGTGGCGCTATAACAGCCCACTTTACCTTTTGGCTTATAACTCTTGAACCGTAGGTCGTAAAATCAAAATTATTTTTTCCCTGGATTCCTTGGGTCATGACGCATCTCCCCATATAGGCCACGCCCATTTCCGCCATGATAGATTTTCCGCCATTTTGACTTTTGTCCAAAACAAACTTTTTGCTTTTCCTCCTACATATTTTGTCCAAATCTCACAGAAATCGGCACACGTGATCTCTGGACCCATCCAATTAAAACTGAGCCGCAGAATTTTGGTAGTGCGTATCGTTCGGCCGCAATCGTCTTCCGAAGTTAGTAGGAGGGGCCTATATCACAAAAAATGCCATAAATCACGAACGGAATGTCCAATCCATCCCAAATTTCAATCACATGTCCGGGGTGGTTCGATCAACCAAGTTCTAATAGCAATTCCATTTTCATCCATAGGGGGCGCCGCAAATGCGAGAAATGTAACCGTTTGTCGCAAAAACATGAATTTCGGGGGTTAAATCCCCTCCGAATTACTTACGCATGATCTAAGGCGTGACTTGAAATTGTAATTGGCTGGCAATACTAGTGGGAGGGGCATATGTAAGACACTGCGGCAACCACACTCTGCAATTTTTTTAAATTGCGAATTTTCTAGTTAGTGTGGTTGCCCGAATGGGCAACCAGACTCTTGTAACTGTGACACTTTATTATTATTTTCTCACTGGAGTAGTCTTTATTTTGACGCTTTATACCTCCCACACTGTACGCTGTACGCACTTGAGCCATATGTCAAATTGACCGGAAAAATCGGGAATCGTGTGCTTGTATTTTGTTAAGAGAAATGTTGTATAGTTTAATTGATATGAATTTATTAGTGAATTAAATTTCCCCATTGACATGAATGGGAAAAGGCAAAAATTCACATAAAAGTATTTGTTCCTCGGAGACTGTAATCACTATAGTTACAAAACTTTTAGGGATATTTCAACATTATCACTAAAATTATTTAACCCTAAAATGTTATCGGTCGGCCTCATGGTGGCGCTATAACAGCCCACTTTACCTTTTGGCTTATAACTCTTGAACCGTAGGTCGTAAAATTAAAAATATTTTTTCCCTGGATTCCTTGGGTCATGACGCATCTCCCCATATAGGCCACGCCCATTTCCGCCATGATAGATTTTCCGCCATTTAGAATTTTGTCCAAAACACACTTTTTGCTTTTCCTCCTACAGATTTTGTCCAAATCTCACAGAAATCGGCACACGTGATCTCTGGACCCATCCAATTAAAACTGAGCCGCAGAATTTTGAAAGTGCGTATCGTTCGGCCGTAATCGTCTTCCGAAGTTAGTAGGAGGGGCCTATATCACAAAAAATGCCATAAATCACGAACGGAATGTCCAATCCATCCCAAATTTCAATCACATGTCCGGGGTGGTTCAATCAACCAAGTTCTAAAAGCAATTCCATTTTCATCCATAGGGGGCGCCGCAAATGCGAGAAATGTAACCGTTTGTCGCAAAAACATGAATTTCGGGGGTTAAATCCCCTCCGAATTACTTACGCATGATCTAAGGCGTGACTTGAAATTGTAATTGGCTGGCAATACTAGTGGGAGGGGCATATGTAAGACACTGCGGCAACCACACTCTGCAATTTTTTTAAATTGCGAATTTTCTAGTGTTATTTGTTAGTGTGGTCTTTATTAGTAGTCTTTATTTTGACGCTTTATACCTCCCACACTGTACACTGTACGCACTTGAGCCATATGTCAAATTGACCGGAAAAATCGGGAATCGTGTGCTTGTATTTTGTTAAGAGAAATGTTGTATAGTTTAATTGATATGAATTTATTAGTGAATTAAATTTCCCCATTGACATGAATGGGAAAAGGCAAAAATTCACATTCAAGTATTTGTTCCTCGGAGACTGTAATCACTATAGTTACAAAACTTTTAGGGATAATTCAACATTATCCCTAAAATTATTTAACACTAAAATTTTATCGGTCGGCCTCATGGTGGCGCTATAACAGCCCACTTTACCTTTTGGCTTATAACTCTTGAACCGTAGGTCGTAAAATCAAAAAAATGTTTTCCCTGGATTCCTTGGGTCATGACGCATCTCCCCATATAGGCCACGCCCATTTCCGCCATGATAGATTTTCCGCCATTTTGAATTTTGTCCAAAACACACTTTTTGCTTTTCCTCCTACAGATTTTGTCCAAATCTCACAGAAATCGGCACATGTGATCTCTGGACCCATCCAATTAAAACTGAACCGCAGAATTTTGAAAGTGCGTATCGTTCGGCCGTAATCGTCTTCCGAAGTTAGTAGGAGGGGCCTATATCACAAAAAATGCCATAAATCACGAACGGAATGTCCAATCCATCCCAAATTACAATCACATGTCCGGGGTGGTTCAATCAACCAAGTTCTAATAGCAATTCCATTTTCATCCATAGGGGGCGCCGCAAATGCGAGAAATGTAACCGTTTGTCGCAAAAACATGAATTTCGGGGGTTAAATCCCCTCCGAATTACTTACGCATGATCTAAGGCGTGACTTGAAATTGTAATTGGCTGGCAATACTAGTGGGAGGGGCATATGTAAGCCACTGCGGCAACCACACTCTGCAATTTTTTTAAATTGCGAATTTTCTAGTTATCTTTGCAGCTCTAAACTTTCACAAGCCTCTCCGACACGGAGCTAACATAGCTCTGAGACAGAATTACCGTATATCCAAAGGTTATGTTTGTGACGTCATCCCGACAACTAGGCCGCTATTAGGCTACATGTTGAAGTGATTTTGTAACGTCACCGATTATCCTTCATTAGTTTAGGCTTCAATGCCGAGGTGCAGTCAGACAGACAGACAGACAGACAGACAGACGGGGAGGGGCCTGTTCTCTGCTGCCTGAGTCACGGAACCCAAGGCTCTGCACGGCCCGACCAATCAGCATACATTTTAGGCCCTGCCCGAAAACGTCGGGTCGGGTTCGGGCAGAAATTGACAACTCTACTGGCAACGCATGTTATAACATCGGCCAAAGAGTCAGGACTCAGCCAGCAGTCAGTTAGAAAGGATGTTACAACTGTATGAGCTGACGATGTGGAAAAGTCTTGGGTTCATCTTTGTCTAATTACTGATTTTATTTTCCCTTTCTCTATATTCTCTGTAGGGTACTATGCCTTTGCATGGCGAGATGGAAGAATGTCCTGTTACAGAGACACTGTCCTCTGTGGAAGTTCATGCTGTTACAGAGTCACTGTCCTATCTGGACATCCAAGATGAAACTGAGCTAAGTTCATGCTTCAGTGGTTTGAGGATAGAAGAATCCGTCTCCCCGCCTCGTTCTCACAGCTTACCCTCACTGAGCCAAATCAAGACCGGTTTCAGAGCAAAGCGCTCCCACAGTGTAAACGATGTCACACTACTACTGGACAATACACAGACATTTACACCCGACATCGTTCTTGTGGAAAACAAGGAACACTACAGGTTCCACTGCACCCACGCAGGACTGTTCCGATGCAGCGTGACCGGCCTGGGGCTTAAGATGGAGACGGAGGGAGAGGTGACTTACAGGACAGTCCCGTGGCGCTGGGGCCTTCTGTCCCAGCTGAGCAAGAGGCCCGCAGGACCACTGTTTGACATCAAAGCGTCTCAGGGGTCCATGTGTCAGTTGCAATTCCCACACTGTGAGATCCTCTCCACGGGTGGAGGCAAGTCCTTGTCTGTTGTCCATGTGGGGGATGATGACGGCTTTGAGCTGATCAAACCCTGTGTGATCACAGAAACTCATGTTATCATAGATGTGACTGGGTTGTCTTTATTTGGTATCATCATGGAGATGCTGTATGGGCCCAGTCCTATCCAGGCACTGGTGTCACTGTTTTATACACCACCGATGGAGGATGATGATGACCCCATGTCAACCCTGAATGTACTGCTGCTACCCAGCAATGTGGTGCTGAGTGACGTGAAGAAGGAAAGGAAGGAGATGCACGGAGAAGAGATTTACATCGAAAAGCCTCCCTGCGTACTAATCCCAAAGAAGAAATATACCCTCTCCACCTCGCAACGGGATGATGCCGTCGTAATTGAACCACACAGAGCAGGCTTTGAAGTTGATGAATCGTGCTATCACAATTACATCTCGACGTTTCAAGTGACTTTAGAGAAAAGGATGAAGATGGTCAAGCTGCTTCTAAGAGACTGCGACACCTCTGTCTGTGCGTGGGAAAGCTGCGTGAACTTCTCAGCTCCCGCCGTGAGAAGACAACAGAGCCGACGCGTTCAGCGCACACCGAGTCTCGCGGCAGAAGACAGACTGTTTTCCGTGCGGGATAGCTTCATCGACAGCATTTCGGACGCCAGTCTCAACGTTCTCCTGGACAGACTCTATGCCAAGGAGGTGTTAACCGAAGCTGAGCGGGAGGCGGCCGCCGGGGAGAAGAGGAGAAATGTCAAGGCACGTATTGTCATCGACACAGTGAGGCACAAAGGACCTGATGTGAGTTCTACAATGATAGTGCTTCTCTGTGATCTGGACAACTGCCTCTCTAAACATCTTGGGTTGAT
This sequence comes from Protomyctophum parallelum, assembly GCF_964188405.1. Lineage (NCBI taxonomy): Eukaryota > Metazoa > Chordata > Actinopteri > Myctophiformes > Myctophidae > Protomyctophum > Protomyctophum parallelum. Next base: position 50,148,481 of record NC_139697.1, on the reverse strand, counting down.
GTAGAACTGGACTGGTCCTTAACCCGGCCTAGAACACTGAACGCGGGTGAATTTCATCCGGACAATTATATTTCTGTCATTTTCTTAATGTTGCTGATGTCTGAGGTGGGTGGGTCTTTCAGTACCTTCATGATGCTCAGTGACATCATGGAAGCTAGGTTTGTTTCCCTGCCCACATCCCTGTTTTTTTCTACAGGGATGTCCGGGTGAATTTGACCCGTGTTTAGTGATATAGAGAAAAATCCCATACACCCACACTGGACTTTTTTCTTCACTGGACTTCACTGGACCATTCTCACAGGAATGGGTGGACCAAAGGAGAATGTTGAGATGTGATCTGTATTGTATTTATATGTAAACCCTTATACTGAAGTGCCACACCGGAAGTACCGGATATGCCTGTTGCCCAATGTGTATATAATGACGATAAAGACACTCAAGAACAAGCTCATCGATACAAACGGTACGACATTCAACATTGAGGACAGATTGTTTTATTTAAACACTGTAGAGAAAATTTCTGATGTTGATGAATGTCATGGGTGCTATGATATCAACACGTGGCATGAAATTCTAGTTCTGGGTGCCTGCCATGCAATGGCAGAAACACAGGTTGAAATCCGAAACACATACTTAACTAGAAACAAAATTTCAAGAAATTTTACTGGGTGCCTGAAGCTCGCAAAGTCTGTGCAGCATTTGAGCCACGGACCACCATTTGATGACATTTAGCCTCTCAGAAGGGTCCATTTGGTTACATGTGAGCCAGGTCTCCCCATTGACTTTCAATGAGGTATTTTGTCTTAGTTTATTGCGCATTACGTTGCCACCGACATTCTAATACATGATAACATGCTAACATGTTAATGCTAACATGCTAATGCTAACATGTTAATGCTATCATGCTAACATGCTAACATGCTAATGCGAACATGCTAATGCTAACATGCTAATGCTAACATGCTAACATGCTAATGCTATCATGCTAACATGCTAATGCTAACATGCTAATGCTATCATGCTAACATGCTAATGCTAACATGCTAACATGCTAATGCTAACATGATATCATGTTAACGCTATCATGCTAACATGCTAATGCTAACATGCTAATGCTATCATGCTAACATGCTATTGCTAACATGCTAATGCTAACAGGCTAACATGCTAACATGCTAATGCTAACATGCTAATGCTAACATGCTAACATGCTAATGCTAACATGCTAATGCTAATATGCTAACATGCTAATGCTAAGATGTCTGAGCTGTAAGGGTCCATTTGGTTTCGTTTAAGGGGGCGGCCCGGTTCCGGCGAGCCGCCCTGCTTCTAAAACGGTTGAGAAATGACAGAGTTACGTGTTTCCCCGATTTTCTCCATTGACTTTCAATGTGTGTGTGTGCGTGCACATGTGTGCATGTGCGTTTGTGTGTGCGCGTGTGTGAGAGGTGGTCAACTTGGTCTAAGTGCATGGAAAGTTTCAAGACTTTAGTATGTTGCAAACAAAAGTTATAGCTGTGTAAAGGCCAGCCAATAGGAATACAGAGGGGCTGGGCTTAAGCAATTAAGCCATTACAGCTTGTTCCTCTTGATGGTCTATGTCCATGTACCAAAATTTGAGGCTGTAGCATGTTGTAAACAATAGTTGGAGCTGTGTAAAGGCCAGCCAATAGGAAGACAGGGTTTGTGTGTTTGTGCGTGCGCGTGTGCGTGTGTGTGTGCGCTCAGGGGGGCGGCCCGGTTCTGGCGAGCCACCCCGCGTTTGAAACGGTTGAGAAATGACAGAGTTACGCGTTTCCCAATTGTCTCCATTGACTTTCAATGTGTGTGTGTGTGCGTGCACATGTGTGCATGTGCGTGCGTGTGCGTGCGTGTGTGAGAGGTGGTCAACTTCACCTTGAATCATTAACAATGTATCAATTTCAGCTGGGCAAGTCTATGCAAATGCAACCACTATTGAAAGTTAAAAGCACACTGACTCAATGAGAGAATTTGTTCAGACATACGGTCCGAACAAATTGCTCTATCGCAAAAAGTAAAAGTCAAATGCGATTTTTGTTTTCGCCGTGAGTGACCCGAGACATTAAGGTACGCCGTGTGCGATCGTGGTATTGGTACGATAAAAAACGTGGTTATAAGAGCGAGTTAAGAAATTGTGTTTGTGATGAAAAAATTGCTGACTCATTCAAGCAGTTAACATGAAGTTCTATGACACATTATGATGGTACACCTGTCGCTTTCAGGGCTGTAGTTCACCTACCGTATGTATCTGGGCTGTGGTTGTGACATTGGGTAAAAGAGGACGAGTGTGGCTACAAAATTACCGAAACCCATGCGTGTAAAGTGAATATTTTGGCCGTGAGGACGATTTGTTCGGAGAATTTCGCTACAGTCTTCACATTGGCTTCTCACTCTGACCCACTCTCTCTCTGGCCGTGCGACACTGTGAGTCGAGATTTTTGCTCAGACCACACATACTTTGAACTGCGGTAGCGGGCAAACCGTGCAACGTATTCGAATTCCGTCTGAACCACAACAAAGTCGATGGCCTCGTGTGCTGTTTGAGGTTTCTACGCTGTTTCTATGTAACAGTATGCCAGAGTAATGAGGCTCCAAAGTAACGTGTCGTTTTCTGTTTTTACCCGCGTTTCCCCATCGACTTTGCATGGGGCATTTTTCGCGTCGTTTATTGCGAATTACGTCGGCACGGTAACCCGAAACGGAAAGAAAAGCACAAGCACACCATTCCCGGCCGAGCATAGACGTCAAAGTTTCGTGTCTTGATTATTATTGCGATTAAGTATGTGTTGCGGATTTCAACCTGTGTTTCTGCCATTGCATGGCAGGCACCCAGAATAATCAAGACACGAAACTTTGACGTCTATGGCCGGCCGCACGGTTTACCAAAGCCCCACAATATATAGATCGAAACGTGCGGCTCGGCCGGGAATGGTGTGCTTGTGCTTTTCTTTCCGTTTCGGATTACCGTGCCGACGTAATTCGCAATAAACTACGCGAAAAATGCCCCATGCAAAGTCAATGGGGAAACGCGGGAAAAAACAGAAAACGACACGTTACTTTGGAGCCACATTGCTCTGGCATACTGTTACGTAGAAACACGATTTAAACCTCAAACAGCACACGAGGCCATCGACTTTGTTGAGGTTCAGACGGAATTCGAATACGTTGCACGGTTTGCCCGCTATCGCAGTTCTAAGTGTGTGTGGTCTGAGCAAAAATCTCGACTCACAGTGTCGCACGGCCAGAGAGAGAGCGGGTCAGAGGGAGAAGCCAATGTGTTGACTGTAGCAAAATTCTCCGAACAAATCGTCCTCACGGCCAAAATATTAACTTTACACGCATGGGTTTCGGTAATTTTGTAGCCACACTCGTCCTCTTTCACCCAATGTCACAACCACAGCCCAGATTCATACGGTACGTTAACTACAGCCCTGAAAGCGACAGGTGTACCATCATAATGTGTCATACAACTCAATGCAATGTTAAATGCATGAATGAGTCAGCAATTTTTTCATCACAAACACAATTTCTTAACTCGCTCTCATAACCACGTTTTTTATCGTACCAATACCACGATCGCACACGGCGTACCTCAATGTCTCGGGTCACTCACGGCGAAAACAAAAATTGCATTTGACGTTTACTTTTTGCGATAGAGTAATTTGTTCGGACATACGTTCTCTCACTGAGTCAGTGTGGTTTTAACTTTCAATAGTGTTTGCATTCGCTAGGGCTGGGTGCAATAACCGCAATACCGCCATACCGCCGGTATGTAACGCATACCGCGGTATCGGGTTCATTACTGCGTTAAAAAAAATCATTAATAATCATTTATTAAATGATTTTTTTTTTTTATGAAATGAAAGGTGTATCATAATATACAGTGACACTCAGTCAGTCTAATCATGCCAGCAACACAACAACACCAGAGGGAGTTCAAAAAACCATGTGCAACCCAGATTCGGCACAAACAAGGATTGATTGATTGATTGATTGATTGATTGATTGATTAAAATATTTATTAACAGTTTGCAGAATTACACTACATTTCAAGCACAACTCAATACAAAGACTGTTAACTGTGAGTGGACACTTGTTTACAAGAGGGTCCACCTAAATTCATTTCACTCCTATGCCACAAAAATGTGGAACGCCCTACCAACTGTCATTAAGATGTAAATCCCTTGACTCCACCCACCCCTTTCCCCCCTCACTGTATACGTTTCCCCCCTTTTTACCTCCTTTATGATGATTTCCTGTTTTTGGCTTTATAGAAGTGCATAGTGTACAAAATGATATGATGAATTGAAAATGGTGGACCCTCTTGTAAACAAGTGTAATGCTTTATGGCAGGGGTATTCAATTAGATTAGGCCTCCTATGTGACACAGACTGAGTAGAAAGAAACGTGCCATTTTATCATGACTATTAGTGAGGACCTATTATATGAAGATAGGTTCAAAAGTGGTCCTTTAATGATTACCGTCATTATGGTAATCTCACAATTAATATCGCACACACCATACCTGTAACTTTTATTAGCCCTCTTATTATTCCCCCCCCCCCCCCCCCCCCCAAAAAAAATAAAAATAAAAATAAAAATAACCGCGGTAATAAAAATCCCATACCGCCCCAGCCCTAGCATTCGCATAGACTAGCCCTAGCCCAGGTGAAATTGATACTTTGTTAAAGGATAACTTCGCCACTAGTATATGGCCTTTGTCATGCTTTAGTATGATATCCGTTCATGAAAACGAAAAAAATATTTTCATTTGATGAAACCGCTGCGGAGAACAAGTCATGTAATGAGCCGAGGCACGGTAATCTCATTTCCTACAATACCCACAGTGCATTGCGCGACAGACAGACAGGCAGTGAGGCAGCCACCAGGAAGCTGAAAGTTTCTCGTGTTGTTAGCGATAGAAGTAATAATAATAGCTAATATTTAGCGGTAGTAATAGTAACAGCAGTAGTGGTGGTATAGTAGTTAGTAGTCTCTGGTAGTAAGTAATTGCGTAATAGTAGTGATGTTGAACGTGCGCAGAGTCGGACTGGCTTATTATTTGTTATGAAGTACAGATGCAATCCCAGCTGTACTCGAACCACTGTGGGTGTGCAGTGGACATTTCACCAACGCAGATATCTTCCAGTTCGACCGCAATCTAATGGAAGAATTGACGTGGAACATCATCATCATCGAAGCAGAAGTTGCAGAACAGAGGTATGTCGTAGTAAACTAAAGCTGCAATGCTGTGTACATAATGAATGGCGATTGCATTACAGGAGGAGACCACATGCATTTCCTTTCAAAATACATGGTTGTTGTTACACGTGGTTGTTGTTGTGACGTCTATAAATTAATTTGACATACCGAGTGTCTCTGATACAGCTAAAGACCTTTTTTGCAACTGGAACACCCTCCACATAAACGCCACCATTTTTCCTAGCTCTGGTCCATAGCCTCAGAGTAAGCCTATGGACCAGAGTTACATTTTTCCATATCAAGCTGCAAACTACAAACCAAACATAAAAGCATTTAAAACTGGGAAAGCATCTGTATTTGCATTGGCTATTCAGAAATATCAGATATACAAGCTCAGTGCGTCACTTGGTGGAGTTGGCACCATTTGCTATTTTTATTTATTTTTGCTAAAATGAAAAACCTTAGTTACCATATTATTGTCTCATGATTGGTCAGAGGCCCATAATTGCATAATACTTTATTTATTGCAGGAGCTGAGGTCTCGGTGTCTGTCTTCGACTCAAGAGATGGAGAAGTGGCTTTCAAGGAACTCCCAAGTATACAGTATATTATATAGATACAATTTACTTTGTATGTTGCTATTGAACACAATCTGGTTTGATAAATCAATGTGATCTCATTTTCAAATATTAGACATGTACTACTCCTAAGCCTTTACCAATATTGTTGTGCTTTTACTGAAGTACATTTTTAATTCTGGACTTTTACTAGATCCTTCTTCTGGGATTCTTGCACTGTCCGATTTTTGTAATCTGAGTAGGAGGACAAACTTTGCCTGTGTGGCCTTGTTTTTTAAACCTTATGTTACAGTACAATAAAACACATTCACTGACATAAAGTCACACTTATTTCCATTGTGGTCTTGTTTGTATAAACAGACATGTGAATGATTTGTATCACGGTGGCCTTGGATGCAATATCATGACAGTTTGAGCCTCAACGAGTATTAGGAATTGGTCAAAATGTATAAATACCATACGCCTACATGAGATAAAATAAAAACAAACTTGACATCAAATCAACTATCTTTTAATAGTACTGATTTACATAAATCTACAGATATATATAAAAACAGGGGTCTATGGTTGAACTGGAAACTAAGAAACTAGATATAGTCATAGGTCACTGAGGCAATGATGCATCTAGATGATTTTTCTGGGCTTGATTACTGCAATGCACTTTATTCTGGACTGCCAAAGAAAACAACTGACAGATTACAATTTGCGGCACCCAAAGTTTTAACTAAAACTAAGTGTCACAGCATTGGCTTCCGGTTTTTAGGATTGATTTTACAATTATTTTACTTGTTTATAAAGCTCTCAATGGTCTCGCATCTGTGACCTTCTGACCTACATGACTGCCTGCCTAGATATGTCCCAAACCACCCCCTCAGGTCCACACAGCTGGCCTGCTCGATGTGCCTACCGAATGGCAACAAAAAAACACAGTGAAGCAGTTTTCAGCTTCTACGGGCTGATGGCGTGGAACAAACTCCCACTGTACCTTTGACAGGCAGCCTCTAGAATTTTTTAAAGCACAGCGCAAGACCTACTTATACACTGACTCTTGCTTTTAGATTTATTCATGTCCTCACTATTGCATTACTGCCATTTCAATGTTTTATGCCTTGCGTTTCTTTTTTTCACCATTGTTCTGTAAAGCACTTTGAGCTGCATGTCATGAAAGGTGCTATACAAATTGTTTATTTTGATTTACAAATTGTTTGTTTCTAGGGGGCCAAACAAAATACAGCAAATACAGTAATGTGCTTTATGTATAAAGTTTGAGTTGAGTATGTATGGCTCACCATCAGTCCATCAAAGACGTTTTCAGCTTCATCAGCATTCTGTACCCATCTGGGCTGACCTAGTGAAGTGAATGGACACAGGTATAACACTTGAATGTTTACATTGCTAGTCCTGAAACATACAAACGCTCAGAATGAGTGTAGGGAGAGGGCACATGTGGGGCTAGACTCTAGAGTGTCATGTGAGCCATGCCCATGGCTAACTAATACATTGCTTCAGATGGCATGCCATACTGTTTATTATTGAATGGTTGAATGAACACCGAAAAGGTGTAAACTGAAGCCGTGCCTAGCCTCTGACACTTATGTAAACAATACGGTGTGGCGACACACATAAGCACAACACATAAGCTGTAAATACATTGAACACTTACTTCAATCTGAATGTCCCTCTTGGTCCATCGGGCAACTTCCAGTTTAGTTGAGGCATCCTGAACGCATGTTCCCACTTCCCAGTAAAACAGTCAACACTATCTGGGCTTTTTCTGGGCAGAAAAGTTTGTGTGTGACGTACTGGTCCAGGGAAAGCTTATAGCTACTAGCTAGGTCGCTCCAGCAGGCATCAATCCACACATCCACATTGTCCCCGTCAATGCATTCCTTCCTCCGTATATTTCTGGTTCATAATATAATGACCCTAACGCAGATTCTGCCAATATGTATTTAAAATGATCTCGTCCAAAAACTCCCATGGAGTAGCCATAGGCCTACTGACTCTTTGTTTTCGTTTGTTGTGGCGTGGGGTAGCCATATACTGACTAGTTGTTGTTGTGTAGACGAGGATGTCCTTCGCGGCTAGGCTAGCTACGGCAAGCCTACCTGTCCACAGCTCCCTTGTAGTTTCTGATAGCCTACCGAGGGTCTTCCACCTACGTCACTTTGGGACAAATACGTAGGTGGAAGACAGCTTTGAAAGTGCGCCCACGGAGCTACAGACCACCAATGATAATATACCGGGGTATTTTAGCATATATTATGCTAATGATAAAAAACACACAGATAAGGTTTAATAGTGGCGAAGTGGTCCTTTAATGATTCAAGGTCAAGTTGACCACCTCTCAAACACGCGCACACACGAACGCACATGCACGCACATGCACACATGTGCACGCACACACACACATTGAAAGTCAATGGAGATAATAGGGGACAGACATCTTAGCATTAGCATGTTAGCATGATAGCATTAGCATGTTAGCATTAGCATGTTAACATTAGCATGTTAGCATATTAGCATGATAGCATTAGCATGTTATCATGTTAGCATTAGCATGTTAGCATGATATCAATTGCATGTTAGCATTAGCATGTTAGCATGTTAGCATTAGCATGTTAGCATATTAGCATTTGCATGTTAGCATTAGCATGTTATCATGATAGTTTTAGCATGTTAGCATGATAGCATTAGCATGTTAGCATTAGCATGCTAGCATATTAGCATGTTAGCATTAGCATGTTAGCATGATAGCATTAGCATGTTAGCATTAGCATGTTAGCATGTTAGCATTAGCATGCTAGCATGTTAGCATGATAGCATTAGCATGTTAGCATGTTAGCATGATAGCATTAGCATGATAGCATTAGCATGTTAGCATTAGCATGTTAGCATGATAGCATTAGCATGTTAGCAGCATGTTAGCATTTTAGCATGATATCATGTTAGCATTAGCATGTTAGCATTAAAATGTTAGCATGCTAGCATGTTAGCATGTTAGCATTAGCATGTTAGCATTAGGCATGTTAGCATATTAGCATGTTAGCATTAGCATGTTAGCATGATAGCATTAGCATGTTAGCATTAGCATGTTAACATGTTAGCATTAGCATGTTAGCATTAGCATGTTAGCATGTTAGCATTAGAATGTTAGCATGATAGCATTAGCATGATAGCATTAGCATGTTAGCATGTTTGCATGATAGCATTAGCATGTTAGCATTAGCATGTTAGCATTAGCATGTTAGCATTAGCATGTTAGCATTAGCATGTTAGCATTAGCATGTTAGCATTAGCATGCTAGCATGTTAGCATGATAGCATTAGCATGTTAGCATGTTAGCATTAGAATGTTAGCATGATAGCATTAGCATGTTAGCATGATAGCATTAGCATGTTAGCATTAGCATGTTTGCATGATAGCATTAGCATGTTAGCATTAGCATGTTAGCATGTTAGCATTAGCATGTTAGCAGCATGTTAGCATTTTAGCATGATATCATGTTAGCATTAGCATGTTAGCATTAAAATGTTAGCATGCTAGCATGTTGGCATGTTAGTATTAGTATGTTAGCATGTTAGCATTAGAATGTTGGTGGCAACGTAATGCGCAATGAACTAAGACAAAATACCTCATTGAAAGTCAATGGGGAGACCTGGCTCACATGTAACCAAATGGACCCTTCTGAGAGGCTAAATGTCATCAAATGGTGGTCCGTGGC